>NW_027206730.1:340000-577844 GCF_032191515.1 Phaenicophaeus curvirostris
GTGTCTTCTGTGTCTATTGTGACATCGTTTTCATTTATAATATCTGTGTCATCTGAGTTATCGGTTTTGTCTGTGTCCTTTGTGTCATCTGTGTTGTCTGCGTATATTGCGACGTCATTGTCATTAAAAATGTCTGTGTCGTCTGTATCTTCTGTGTCTATTGTTACATAATTGTCATTTAAAATGTCTTTGTCGACTCTGTCGTCTGTGTATATTGTGACATCGTTGTGATTTTTTATGTGTGTCTTCTGTGTCGTCTGTGTCTGTCGTGACATCATTGTCATTTATAATGTCTGTGTCTTCGATATGGTCTGTCTATTGTGAAATCGTCATTTATAATTTCTTTGTCATCTGTATCATCTCTGTCATAGTTGTCTATTGTGACATCATTGTCTTGTATAATAACTCTGTCCTCTGTGTCGTCTCTGTCTTCTGTGACATCATTGTCATTTATAATGTCTGTGTCTATTGTGAAATCCTTGTCATTTATAATGTATCTCGTCTTTGTAATCTCTGTCGTCTGTGCTGTCTGTGTCTATTGTGAGATCCTTGTCATATATAATGTCTGTGTCGTCTGTGTCTATTGTGACATCATTCTCATTTATAATGTCTGTGTAGTCTGTCGTCTGTGTCTTCTGTGACATCATTGTCATTTATAATGTCTGTGTCGTGTGTGTCGTCTGTGTCTACTGTGAAATCGTTACCATTTATAATTTCTTTGTCATCTGTGTCTATTGTGACATCATTGTAATTTATAATATCTGTGTCCTCTGTGTCGTCTCTGTCTATGGTGACATCATTTTCATTCATGTCTCTGTCGTCTATGTCGTCTGTGTCTTCTGTGTCTATTGTGACATCATTTTCATTTATAAAGTCTTTGTCGTCTGTGTTGTCTGTGTTGTCTTTTTTGTCTGTGTTTAATGTGACAACATTTTCAACGTCTGTGTTATCGAATTCATCTGTGTTGTCTGTGTCGTCTGTCGCGTCTGTGTCTATTTTGAAATCTATGTCATTTATAATGTCTGTGTCCTCTGTGTCGTCTGTGTCTATTATGACATCATCGTCAGTTATAATGTCTGTGTCGTCTCTGTCGTGGGTGTCTATTGTGACCTCATTTTCATTTATATTTTCTGTGTGTCTGTGTCTATTGTGACCTCATTTTCATTTATATTGTCTGTGTGTCTGTGTCTATAGTCATTTATTATGTCATTGTCATTTATTATGTCTCTGTCGTCTGTGTCTTTTTTGACATCATTTTCAAATATATTGTCTGTGTCATCTTTCTCGTCTTTGTCTATTTTGCCATCATTGTCACTAATAATGTCTGTGTTGTTGGTGTCGTCTATGTCTATTGGGACATCACTGTCATTTATAATGTCTGTGTCGTCTATGTCGTCTGTGTCTATTGTGACATCGTTGTCATTTATAATGCCTGTGTCTTTTTGTCATCTGTGTTGTCTGTGACATCTGTATTTATTGTGACATCATTGTCATTTATAATGTCTTGTTGTATGTGTCGTCTGTCTCTATTGTGACACATTGTCTTTTAAAATGACAGTGTCGTCTGTGTATATTGTGACATAATTATCATGTATAATGTCTGTCGTCAGTGTTGTCTGTGTCTGTTGTGAAATCATTGTTATTTATCATGTCTGTGTCGTCTGTTCCTATTGAGAATCTATTGTCATTTATAATGTCTTTGTCGTCTGTGTCTATTGTGACATCATTGCCTTATATAATGTCTGTTTCTTCTGTGTCGTCTTTGTCGTCTATGTCTATTGTGCCAACTTTTTCATTTATAATGTCTGTGTTGTCTCTGTCGTCAGAGTCTATTGTGACATCATTGTCATTTATAATGTCTGTAACTGGTGTGTCGTCTGTGTTTATTGTGACATCATTGTCATTTATAATGTCCGTGTCGTCTGTGTCAATTTTGACCTCATTCTCATTTATAATTTTTGTGTCGTCTGTGTTTATTGTGAGATCATTGTCATCTATAATGTCTGTGTTGTCTTTGTCTATTGTGACATTATTTTCATTTACAATGTCTGTGACGTCTGTGTCTATCGTGACATCATATTCATTTACAATGTCTGTGTCATCTGTATCGTCTGTGTCTATTGTGACATCGTTGTCATTTATAATGTCAGTGTTTTCTGTGTAGTCTGTCGTCGGTGTCGTCTGTGTCTATTTTGATATCATTGTCATTTATAATGTCTGAGTTGTATGTGTCGTCTGTGTGTATCGAAACATCGTTGTCATTTATAATGTCTGTGTCGTCTATGTCTATTGTGACATCATTGTCATTTAAAATCTCTGTGTAGTCCGTGCTGTCTGTGTTGTCTGTGTATTCAGACGGCATTTTCATTTATTATGTCTGTGTCCTCTGTGTCTGTTATGACATAATTTTAATTCACAGTGTCTGTGTCGTCTCTGTTTTCTGTGTCGCCTGTGTCTATTGTGACATCATTGTCATTTATAATGTCTGTGTTGTCTTTGTCGTCTGTGTAATCTCTGTCTGTTGTGGCATCCTTGTCATTTATAATGTCTGAGTCGTCTGTGTTGTCTACGTCTATTCAGACGGAATTTTCATTTATAATGTCTGTGTTGTCTATGTCGTCTGTGTCTATTGTGATATCATTGTCATTTTAATGTCACAGAATCACAGAATCACAAGGTTGGAAGAGACCCACTGGATCATCAAGTCCAACCATTCCTATCAAACACTAAACCATATCCCTCAGCACCTCATCCACCCTTACCTTAAACACCTCCAGGGAAGGTGACTCAACCACCTCCCTGGGCAGCCTGTTCCAGTGCCCAATGACCCTTTCTGTAAAGAATTTTTTCCTAACGTCTAGCCTAAACCTCCCCTGGCGGAGCTTCAGGCCATTCCCTCTTGTCCTGTCCCCTGTCACATGGAAGAAGAGGCCAGCACCCTCCTCTCCACAACCTCCTTTCAGGTAGTTGCAGAGAGCAATGAGGTCACCCCTCACCCTCCTCTTCTCCAGGCTAAACAACCCCAGCTCTCTTAGCCGCTCCTCATAAGGCCTGTTCTCCAGCTTTGTTGCTCTTCTCTGGACCCGTTCCAGAGCCTCAACACCCTTCTTGTGGTGAGGGGCCCAGAACTGAACACAGGATTCAAGGAGCGGTCTCACCAGTGCCGAGTACAGAGGGAGGATAACCTCCCTGGACCTGCTGGTCACACCATTTCTGATACAAGCCAAGATGCCATTGACCTTCTTGGCCAATGTCTATGTTGTCTGTGCCGTCTGTGTGTATTGTGATATCATTGTCATTTATAATGTCTGTGTCGTCTGTGAATATTGTGACATTATTGTCATTTATAATGACAGCCCTGTTCAATGTCTTCATCAATGACCTGGATGAAGGCATCGAATGCACCCTTAGCAAGTTTGCGGATGACACTAAGCTGGGTGGAAGTGTCGATCTGCTGGAGGGTCGGGAGGCTCTGCAAAGGGATCTGAACAGGCTGGACCGCTGGGCAGAGTCCAATGGCATGAGGTTTAACAAGGCCAAATGCCGGGTCCTGCACTTGGGGCACAACAACCCTATGCAGTGCTACAGACTGGGAGAAGTCTGTCTAGAAAGCTGCCTGGAGGAGAGGGACCTGGGGGTGTTGGTTGACAGCCGACTGAATATGAGCCAGCAGTGTGCCCAGGTGGCCAAGAAGGCCAATGGCATCTTGGCTTGTATCAGAAACGGCGTGACCAGCAGGTCCAGGGAGGTTATCCTCCCTCTGTACTCGGCACTGGTGAGACCGCTCCTCGAATCCTGTGTTCAGTTCTGGGCCCCTCACCACAAGAAGGATGTTGAGGCTCTGGAGAGAGTCCAGAGAAGAGCAACAAAGCTGGTGAAAGGGCTGGAGAACAGGCCTTATAAGGAGCGGCTGAGAGAGCTGGGGTTGTTTAGCCTGGAGAAGAGGAGGCTGAGGGGTGACCTCATTGCTCTCTACAACTACCTGAAAGGACGTTGTAGAGAGGAGGGTGCTGGCCTCTTCTCCCAAGTGACAGGGGACAGGACAAGAGGGAATGGCCTCAAGCTCCGACAGGGGAGGTTTAGGCTAGACGTTAGGAAAAAATTCTTTACAGAAAGGGTCATTGGGCACTGGAACAGGCTGCCCAGGGAGGTGGTTGAGTCACCTTCCCTGGAGGTGTTTAAGGCACGGGTGGACGAGGTGCTGAGGGATATGGTTTAGTGTTTGGTAGGAACGGTTGGACTCGGTGATCCGGTGGGTCTCTTCCAACCTGGTTATTCTGTGATTCTGTGATTCTGTGATTTATAATGTCTGTCATCTGTGTCGTCTGTGTCGATTGCGACATCATTGTCATTTATAATGTCTGTCGTCTGTGTCGAATGCGACACCATTGTCATTTATAACGTCTGTCGTCTGTCTAGTCTGTGTCTATTGTGACATCATTGTAGTCTATAGTGTCTGTGTTGTCTGTGTCGTCTATGTCTATTTTGATATCACTGTCATTTATAATGTCTGTGTCGTCTGTGTCAATTTTGACCTCATTCTCATTTATAATTTCTGTGTCGTCTGTGTCTATTGTGACATCATTGTCATTTATAATGTCTGTGTTGTCTCTGTCGACTGTGTCTAGTTTGACATCATATCCATTTATAGTGTCTTTGTAGTCTCTGTCGTCTGTATTGTATGTGTCTATTGTTACATAATTATCATTTATAAAATGTGTTGTGTGTGTCTATTGTGGCATCGTTGTCATTTATAATGTCTGTGACGTCTGTGTAATCTGTCTCTATTGTGACATCCTTGTCACTTATAATGTGTGTATCGTCTGTCTGTTGTGACATTATTTTCATTTACCATGTCTGTGTCATCTGTGTTGTCAGTGTCTATTGTGACATCTTTGTCATTTATAATGTCTGTGTCGTCTATGTCTATTGTGACATTATTGTCATTTATAATGTCTTTGTCGTCTGTGTCTGTTGTGAAAATATTGTAATTTTTAATCTTTGTGTCGTTTGTGTCTTTTGTGACATCATTGTCATTTATCATGTCTTTGACGTATGTGTCGTCTGTGTTTATTGTGACATCATTGTCATTTATTACATGAGTGTCGTCTGTGTTATCTGTGTCTAGTGTGACTTAATTTTCATTTATAATATCTTTGTAGTCTGTGTCGACTGTGTCGTCTCAGTCGTCTGTGTCTTCTGTGACATCATTGTCATTTATAATGTCTGTATTGTTTGTGTCTATTTTGACAACGTTGTCTTTTATAATGTCTGTGTCTTCTGTATCGTCTGTGTCTACTGAGATATCATTTTCATTTATAATATCTGTGTCATCTGTGTCCATTGTGACATCGATATTTAAAAGTGTCTGTGTCGTCTGTGTCTATCGTGACATCATTGTCATTTATAATGTCAGTGTCTTCGGTGTCGTCTGTCTATTGTGACATCGTCATTTATCATGTTTTTGTCATCTGTCTCGTCTGTGTCGTCTGTGTGTATTGGGACTTCATTGTCATTTATAACAACACTGTCGACTGTGTCGTCGCTGTCTATTATGACATAATTGTAATTTATAATATCTGTGTCTTTTGTATCATCGGAGTCTATTGTGAAATCATTGTCATTTATAATGTCTCACTTGTCTTTTACAACTGTGTCGTCTGTGCTGTCTTTGTCTATTGTGACTTCCTTGTCATATATAATATCTGTGTCGTCTGTGTCTATTGTGACATCATTTTCATTTATAATGTCTGTGTTGTCTCTGTTGACTGTGTCGTCTGTGTCTATTGTGACATCATTGTCATTTGTAGTGTCTGTGTCATCTGTGTCGTCTCTCTCTTTTGACGTCATTGTTGTTAATAATGTCTGTGTCATCTGTGTTGTCTGTGTCGGCTGTTGCGTCTGTGTCTATTGTGACATCATTTTCATTTATAATGTGTTTCTCTTCTGTGTCATCTGTGTCTATTGTGACATCATTGTTATTTATAATGACTGTATCATCTGTGCGGTCTTTCTCTATTGCGACATCATAGCGATTTATAATATCTTTGTCGTCTCTGTATTCTGTGTCTATGGTGACATCATTGTCATTAGTAATGTCTGTGGCGTCTGTGTCTATTGTGACATCATTGTAATTTTCAATATCAGTGTCCTCTGTGTCGTCTGTGTCTATGGTGCCACCATTGTCATTCATGTCCCTGTCGTCTGTATCGTTTGTGTCTTCTGTGTCTATTGTGACATCATTTTCATTTATAACGTCTGTGTCATCTGAGTTATCTGTGTTGTTTGTGTCCTTTGTGTGGTCTGTGGCGTCTGTGTCTATTTTGAAATCACTGTCATTTATAATGTCTGTGTCGTCTGTGTTTTCTGTGTCTATTGTGACATCATTGTCATTAAAAATGTCTGTGTCGTCTGTGTTGTGTGTATCTTCTTTGTCTATTTTTACATAATTTTCATTTATGTCTTTGCCGTCTCTGTTGTCTGTGTATATTGTGACATCGATGTCATTTATAATGTCTGTTTCCTCTGTGTCTATTTTGACATCATTGTAATTTATAATGTCTGTGCCGTCTGATTAATCGGTGTCGTCTTTCTTCTGTGTCTATTGTGATATAGTTGTCATTTATTTTGTCTGTGTCCTCTGTGTCCTCTGTGTCTATTGTGACATCGTTTTCATTTATAATGTCTGTGTCATCTGTGTCTGTTGTGACATCATTGTAATGTATAATGTCTGTGTTGTGTGTGTCGTCTGAGTCGTCTGTGTATACTTTGACATCATTTTCATTTATAATGTCTGTGTCGTCCTTGTCGTCCCTGGTTTTTTGTCTATTGTGACATCATTGTCATTTATAATGTCGTTGTCGCCTGTGTCGCCTGTGTCTATTGTGTCATCACTGTCATTTAAAATTTCTGTTTCGTCTGTGCAGTCTGTGTCGTTTTTGTCTTCTGTGACATCGTTGTCATTAATAATGTCTGTATGGTCTGTGTCGTCTGATTCTATTGTGACATAATTTTAATATATAATGCCTGTGTCGTCTCTGTTGTTTGTATCGTATTTGTCTATTGTGACTTCATTGTCATTTCTAAATTCTGTTTTCTGAGTTGTCTGTGCCTATTGTGACATCATGTTCATTTATAGTGTCTGTGTTGTCTGTGTCTACTGTGACATCGTCATATATAATATCTGTGTGGTCTCTGTTGTCTGTGCCTATTGTGAAATCATGCTAATTTTTAATGTCTGTGTCATCTGTGTCTATTGTGACATCATTGTAATTTATAATGTCGGTGTCGTCTGTGTCTATTGTGACATCTTTGTCATTTATAATGTCTGTGTCGTCTGTGTTGTCTGTGTCTATTCAGACAGCATTGTCATTTATGTCTGTGTCTGTTGTGACATATTTTTTTTACAATATCTGTGTCGCCTGTCTCATCTCTGTCTGTTGTGACATCATTGTCATTTATTATGTCTGTGTCGTCTGTGTCTTCTGTGTCTATTTGGACATCATTTTCATTTAGAATGACTGTCGTCTGTGTGGTCTGTATCGTCTCTATCGTCTGTATCCTCTGTTTTATTGTGACATCATTTTCTTTTATAATGTCTGTGTTGCCTTTGTAGTCTGTGTCTATTTTCTTATCATTGTCATTTATAATGTCTGTGTTTTCTGTGTTGTCTGCGTGTATTGTGACATCATTGTCATTTATAATGTCTGTGTCGTATGTGTTGTCTGTCTAGTCTGTCTATTGTGACATCATTGTAGTTTACAGTGTCTGTGTCGTCTATGTCTATAGTGACATCATTGTCATTTATAATGTCTGTGTCGTCTGTCTCTATTTTGACATCATTGTCGTTAATAATGTCTGTGTCATCTGTGTTGTCTGTGTCGGCTGTGTCGTCTGTGACATAATTTTCATTTATAATGTGATTGTCTTCTGTGTCGTCTTTGTCTATTGTGACATCTGTGTTATTTATAATGACTGTATCATCTGTGTGGTCTTTCTCTATTGCGACATCATAGTCATTTATAATATCTTTGTCGTCTCTGTATTCTGTGGCTATTGTGACATCATTGTCATTAGTAATGTCGGTGGCGTCTGTGTCATGATTGTCTATAGTGACAGCATTGTCATTTCAAATGTCTGTGTCTTCTGTGTCTATTGTGACATCGTTTTCATTTATAATATCTGTGTCATCTGAGTTATCGGTTTTGTCTGTGTCCTTTGTGTCATCTGTGTTGTCTGCGTATATTGCGACGTCATTGTCATTAAAAATGTCTGTGTCGTCTGTATCTTCTGTGTCTATTGTTACATAATTGTCATTTAAAATGTCTTTGTCGACTCTGTCGTCTGTGTATATTGTGACATCGTTGTGATTTTTTATGTGTGTCTTCTGTGTCGTCTGTGTCTGTCGTGACATCATTGTCATTTATAATGTCTGTGTCTTCGATATGGTCTGTCTATTGTGAAATCGTCATTTATAATTTCTTTGTCATCTGTATCATCTCTGTCATAGTTGTCTATTGTGACATCATTGTCTTGTATAATAACTCTGTCCTCTGTGTCGTCTCTGTCTTCTGTGACATCATTGTCATTTATAATGTCTGTGTCTATTGTGAAATCCTTGTCATTTATAATGTATCTCGTCTTTGTAATCTCTGTCGTCTGTGCTGTCTGTGTCTATTGTGAGATCCTTGTCATATATAATGTCTGTGTCGTCTGTGTCTTCTGTGACATCATTCTCATTTATAATGTCTGTCGTGTGTGTCGTCTGTGTCTACTGTGAAATCGTTACCATTTATAATTTCTTTGTCATCTGTGTCTATTGTGACATCATTGTAATTTATAATATCTGTGTCCTCTGTGTCGTCTCTGTCTATGGTGACATCATTTTCATTCATGTCTCTGTCGTCTATGTCGTCTGTGTCTTCTGTGTCTATTGTGACATCATTTTCATTTATAAAGTCTTTGTCGTCTGTGTTGTCTGTGTTGTCTTTTTTGTCTGTGTTTAATGTGACAACATTTTCAACGTCTGTGTTATCGAATTCATCTGTGTTGTCTGTGTCGTCTGTCGCGTCTGTGTCTATTTTGAAATCTATGTCATTTATAATGTCTGTGTCCTCTGTGTCGTCTGTGTCTATTATGACATCATCGTCAGTTATAATGTCTGTGTCGTCTCTGTCGTGGGTGTCTATTGTGACCTCATTTTCATTTATATTTTCTGTGTGTCTGTGTCTATTGTGACCTCATTTTCATTTATATTGTCTGTGTGTCTGTGTCTATAGTCATTTATTATGTCATTGTCATTTATTATGTCTCTGTCGTCTGTGTCTTTTTTGACATCATTTTCAAATATATTGTCTGTGTCATCTTTCTCGTCTTTGTCTATTTTGCCATCATTGTCACTAATAATGTCTGTGTTGTTGGTGTCGTCTATGTCTATTGGGACATCACTGTCATTTATAATGTCTGTGTCGTCTATGTCGTCTGTGTCTATTGTGACATCGTTGTCATTTATAATGCCTGTGTCTTTTTGTCATCTGTGTTGTCTGTGACATCTGTATTTATTGTGACATCATTGTCATTTATAATGTCTTGTTGTATGTGTCGTCTGTCTCTATTGTGACACATTGTCTTTTAAAATGACAGTGTCGTCTGTGTATATTGTGACATAATTATCATGTATAATGTCTGTCGTCAGTGTTGTCTGTGTCTATTGTGAAATCATTGTTATTTATCATGTCTGTGTCGTCTGTTCCTATTGAGAATCTATTGTCATTTATAATGTCTTTGTCGTCTGTGTCTATTGTGACATCATTGCCTTATATAATGTCTGTTTCTTCTGTGTCGTCTTTGTCGTCTATGTCTATTGTGCCAACTTTTTCATTTATAATGTCTGTTGTCTCTGTCGTCAGAGTCTATTGTGACATCATTGTCATTTATAATGTCTGTAACTGGTGTGTCGTCTGTGTTTATTGTGACATCATTGTCATTTATAATGTCCGTGTCGTCTGTGTCAATTTTGACCTCATTCTGATTTATAATTTTTGTGTCGTCTGTGTTTATTGTGAGATCATTGTCATCTATAATGTCTGTGTTGTCTTTGTCTATTGTGACATTATTTTCATTTACAATGTCTGTGACGTCTGTGTCTATCGTGACATCATATTCATTTACAATGTCTGTGTCATCTGTATCGTCTGTGTCTATTGTGACATCGTTGTCATTTATAATGTCAGTGTTTTCTGTGTAGTCTGTCGTCGGTGTCGTCTGTGTCTATTTTGATATCATTGTCATTTATAATGTCTGAGTTGTATGTGTCGTCTGTGTGTATCGAAACATCGTTGTCATTTATAATGTCTGTGTCGTCTATGTCTATTGTGACATCATTGTCATTTAAAATCTCTGTGTAGTCCGTGCTGTCTGTGTTGTCTGTGTATTCAGACGGCATTTTCATTTATTATGTCTGTGTCCTCTGTGTCTGTTATGACATAATTTTAATTCACAGTGTCTGTGTCGTCTCTGTTTTCTGTGTCGCCTGTGTCTATTGTGACATCATTGTCATTTATAATGTCTGTGTTGTCTTTGTCGTCTGTGTAATCTCTGTCTGTTGTGGCATCCTTGTCATTTATAATGTCTGAGTCGTCTGTGTTGTCTACGTCTATTCAGACGGAATTTTCATTTATAATGTCTGTGTTGTCTATGTCGTCTGTGTCTATTGTGATATCATTGTCATTTTAATGTCACAGAATCACAGAATCACAAGGTTGGAAGAGACCCACTGGATCATCAAGTCCAACCATTCCTATCAAACACTAAACCATATCCCTCAGCACCTCATCCACCCTTACCTTAAACACCTCCAGGGAAGGTGACTCAACCACCTCCCTGGGCAGCCTGTTCCAGTGCCCAATGACCCTTTCTGTAAAGAATTTTTTCCTAACGTCTAGCCTAAACCTCCCCTGGCGGAGCTTCAGGCCATTCCCTCTTGTCCTGTCCCCTGTCACATGGAAGAAGAGGCCAGCACCCTCCTCTCCACAACCTCCTTTCAGGTAGTTGCAGAGAGCAATGAGGTCACCCCTCACCCTCCTCTTCTCCAGGCTAAACAACCCCAGCTCTCTTAGCCGCTCCTCATAAGGCCTGTTCTCCAGCTTTGTTGCTCTTCTCTGGACCCGTTCCAGAGCCTCAACACCCTTCTTGTGGTGAGGGGCCCAGAACTGAACACAGGATTCAAGGAGCGGTCTCACCAGTGCCGAGTACAGAGGGAGGATAACCTCCCTGGACCTGCTGGTCACACCATTTCTGATACAAGCCAAGATGCCATTGACCTTCTTGGCCAATGTCTATGTTGTCTGTGCCGTCTGTGTGTATTGTGATATCATTGTCATTTATAATGTCTGTGTCGTCTGTGAATATTGTGACATTATTGTCATTTATAATGACAGCCCTGTTCAATGTCTTCATCAATGACCTGGATGAAGGCATCGAATGCACCCTTAGCAAGTTTGCGGATGACACTAAGCTGGGTGGAAGTGTCGATCTGCTGGAGGGTCGGGAGGCTCTGCAAAGGGATCTGAACAGGCTGGACCGCTGGGCAGAGTCCAATGGCATGAGGTTTAACAAGGCCAAATGCCGGGTCCTGCACTTGGGGCACAACAACCCTATGCAGTGCTACAGACTGGGAGAAGTCTGTCTAGAAAGCTGCCTGGAGGAGAGGGACCTGGGGGTGTTGGTTGACAGCCGACTGAATATGAGCCAGCAGTGTGCCCAGGTGGCCAAGAAGGCCAATGGCATCTTGGCTTGTATCAGAAACGGCGTGACCAGCAGGTCCAGGGAGGTTATCCTCCCTCTGTACTCGGCACTGGTGAGACCGCTCCTCGAATCCTGTGTTCAGTTCTGGGCCCCTCACCACAAGAAGGATGTTGAGGCTCTGGAGAGAGTCCAGAGAAGAGCAACAAAGCTGGTGAAAGGGCTGGAGAACAGGCCTTATAAGGAGCGGCTGAGAGAGCTGGGGTTGTTTAGCCTGGAGAAGAGGAGGCTGAGGGGTGACCTCATTGCTCTCTACAACTACCTGAAAGGACGTTGTAGAGAGGAGGGTGCTGGCCTCTTCTCCCAAGTGACAGGGGACAGGACAAGAGGGAATGGCCTCAAGCTCCGACAGGGGAGGTTTAGGCTAGACGTTAGGAAAAAATTCTTTACAGAAAGGGTCATTGGGCACTGGAACAGGCTGCCCAGGGAGGTGGTTGAGTCACCTTCCCTGGAGGTGTTTAAGGCACGGGTGGACGAGGTGCTGAGGGATATGGTTTAGTGTTTGGTAGGAACGGTTGGACTCGGTGATCCGGTGGGTCTCTTCCAACCTGGTTATTCTGTGATTCTGTGATTCTGTGATTTATAATGTCTGTCATCTGTGTCGTCTGTGTCGATTGCGACATCATTGTCATTTATAATGTCTGTCGTCTGTGTCGAATGCGACACCATTGTCATTTATAACGTCTGTCGTCTGTCTAGTCTGTCTAGTCTGTGTCTATTGTGACATCATTGTAGTCTATAGTGTCTGTGTTGTCTGTGTCGTCTATGTCTATTTTGATATCACTGTCATTTATAATGTCTGTGTCGTCTGTGTCAATTTTGACCTCATTCTCATTTATAATTTCTGTGTCGTCTGTGTCTATTGTGACATCATTGTCATTTATAATGTCTGTGTTGTCTCTGTCGACTGTGTCTAGTTTGACATCATATCCATTTATAGTGTCTTTGTAGTCTCTGTCGTCTGTATTGTATGTGTCTATTGTTACATAATTATCATTTATAAAATGTGTTGTGTGTGTCTATTGTGGCATCGTTGTCATTTATAATGTCTGTGACGTCTGTGTAATCTGTCTCTATTGTGACATCCTTGTCACTTATAATGTGTGTATCGCCTGTCTGTTGTGACATTATTTTCATTTACCATGTCTGTGTCATCTGTGTTGTCAGTGTCTATTGTGACATCTTTGTCATTTATAATGTCTGTGTCGTCTATGTCTATTGTGACATTATTGTCATTTATAATGTCTTTGTCGTCTGTGTCTGTTGTGAAAATATTGTAATTTTTAATGTTTGTGTCGTTTGTGTCTTTTGTGACATCTTTGTCATTTATTACATGAGTGTCATCTGTGTTATCTGTGTCTAGTGTGACTTAATTTTCATTTATAATATCTTTGTAGTCTGTGTCGACTCTGTCGTCTCAGTCGTCTGTGTCTACTGTGACATCATTGTCATTTATAATGTCTGTGTCGTGTGTGTCGTCTCTGTCTACTGTGAAAACATTTTCATTTATAATGGTTTTGTCTTCTGTGTCGTTTCTGTTGTCTGTGTCTATAGTGACATCATTTTCATTAATAATGTCTGTGTCGTTTGTATGGTCTTTGTATATTGTGACATCTTTGTCATTTATAATGTCTGTATTGTTTGTGTCTATTTTGACAACGTTGTCTTTTATAATGTCTGTGTCTTCTGTATCGTCTGTGTCTACTGAGATATCATTTTCATTTATAATATCTGTGTCATCTGTGTCCATTGTGACATCGATATTTAAAAGTGTCTGTGTCGTCTGTGTCTATCGTGACATCATTGTCATTTATAATGTCAGTGTCTTCGGTGTCGTCTGTCTATTGTGACATCGTCATTTATCATGTTTTTGTCATCTGTCTCGTCTGTGTCGTCTGTGTGTATTGGGACTTCATTGTCATTTATAACAACACTGTCGACTGTGTCGTCGCTGTCTATTATGACATAATTGTAATTTATAATATCTGTGTCTTTTGTATCATCGGAGTCTATTGTGAAATCATTGTCATTTATAATGTCTCACTTGTCTTTTACAACTGTGTCGTCTGTGCTGTCTTTGTCTATTGTGACTTCCTTGTCATATATAATATCTGTCGTCTGTGTCTATTGTGACATCATTTTCATTTATAATGTCTGTGTTGTCTCTGTCGGCTGTTGCGTCTGTGTCTATTGTGACATCATTTTCATTTATAATGTGTTTCTCTTCTGTGTCATCTGTGTCTATTGTGACATCATTGTTATTTATAATGACTATCATCTGTGCGGTCTTTCTCTATTGCGACATAATAGCGATTTATAATATCTTTGTCGTCTGTGTATTCTGTGTCCATGGAGACATCATTGTCATTACTAATGTCTGTGGCGTCTGTGTCTATTGTGATATCATTGTAATTTTCAATATCAGTGTCCTCTGTGTCGTCTGTGTCTATGGTGCCACCATTGTCATTCATGTCCCTGTCGTCTGTGTCGTTTGTGTCTTCTGTGTCTATTGTGACATCATTGTCATTAAAAATGTCTGTGTCGTCTGTGTTGTGTGTATCTTCTTTGTCTATTTTTACATAATTTTCATTTATGTCTTTGCCGTCTCTGTTGTCTGTGTATATTGTGACATCGATGTCATTTATAAGGTCTGTTTCCTCTGTGTCTATTTTGACATCATTGTAATTTATAATGTCTGTGCCGTCTGATTAATCGGTGTCGTCTTTCTTCTGTGTCTATTGTGATATAGTTGTCATTTATTTTGTCTGTGTCCTCTGTGTCCTCTGTGTCTATTGTGACATCGTTTTCATTTATAATGTCTGTGTCATCTGTGTCTGTTGTGACATCATTGTAATGTATAATGTCTGTGTTGTGTGTGTCGTCTGAGTCGTCTGTGTATACTTTGACATCATTTTCATTTATAATGTCTGTGTCGTCCTTGTCGTCCCTGGTTTTTTGTCTATTGTGACATCATTGTCATTTATAATGTCGTTGTCGCCTGTGTCGCCTGTGTCTATTGTGTCATCACTGTCATTTAAAATTTCTGTTTCGTCTGTGCAGTCTGTGTCGTTTTTGTCTACTGTGACATCGTTGTCATTAATAATGTCTGTATGGTCTGTGTCGTCTGATTCTATTGTGACATATTTTTAATATATAATGCCTGTGTCGTCTCTGTCGTTTGTATCGTATTTGTCTATTGTGACTTCATTGTCATTTCTAAATTCTGTTTTCTGAGTTGTCTGTGCCTATTGTGACATCATGTTCATTTATAGTGTCTGTGTTGTCTGTGTCTACTGTGACATCGTCATATATAATATCTGTGTGGTCTCTGTTGTCTGTGCCTATTGTGACATCATGCTAATTTTTAATGTCTGTGTCATCTGTGTCTATTGTGACATCATTGTAATTTATAATGTCGGTGTCGTCTGTGTCTATTGTGACATCTTTGTCATTTATAATGTCTGTGTCGTCTGTGTTGTCTGTGTCTATTCAGACAGCATTGTCATTTATGTCTGTGTCTGTTGTGACATATTTTTTTTACAATATCTGTGTCGCCTGTCTCATCTCTGTCTGTTGTGACATCATTGTCATTTATTATGTCTGTGTCGTCTGTGTCTTCTGTGTCTATTTGGACATCATTTTCATTTAGAATGACTGTCGTCTGTGTGGTCTGTATCGTCTCTATCGTCTGTATCCTCTGTTTTATTGTGACATCATTTTCTTTTATAATGTCTGTGTTGCCTTTGTAGTCTGTGTCTATTTTCTTATCATTGTCATTTATAATGTCTGTGTTTTCTGTGTTGTCTGCGTGTATTGTGACATCATTGTCATTTATAATGTCTGTGTCGTATGTGTTGTCTGTCTAGTCTGTCTATTGTGACATCATTGTAGTTTACAGTGTCTGTGTCGTCTATGTCTATAGTGACATCATTGTCATTTATAATGTCTGTGTCGTCTGTCTCTATTTTGACATCATTGTCGTTAATAATGTCTGTGTCATCTATGTTGTCTGTGTCGGCTGTGTCGTCTGTGACATAATTTTCATTTATAATGTGATTGTCTTCTGTGTCGTCTTTGTCTATTGTGACATCTGTGTTATTTATAATGACTGTATCATCTGTGTGGTCTTTCTCTATTGCGACATCATAGTCATTTATAATATCTTTGTCGTCTCTGTATTCTGTGGCTATTGTGACATCATTGTCATTAGTAATGTCGGTGGCGTCTGTGTCATGATTGTCTATAGTGACAGCATTGTCATTTCAAATGTCTGTGTCTTCTGTATCTATTGTGACATCGTTTTCATTTATAATATCTGTGTCATCTGAGTTATCGGTTTTGTCTGTGTCCTTTGTGTCATCTGTGTTGTCTGCGTATATTGCGACGTCATTGTCATTAAAAATGTCTGTGTCGTCTGTATCTTCTGTGTCTATTGTTACATAATTGTCATTTAAAATGTCTTTGTCGACTCTGTCGTCTGTGTATATTGTGACATCGTTGTGATTTTTTATGTGTGTCTTCTGTGTCGTCTGTGTCTGTCGTGACATCATTGTCATTTATAATGTCTGTGTCTTCGATATGGTCTGTCTATTGTGAAATCGTCATTTATAATTTCTTTGTCATCTGTATCATCTCTGTCATAGTTGTCTATTGTGACATCATTGTCTTGTATAATAACTCTGTCCTCTGTGTCGTCTCTGTCTTCTGTGACATCATTGTCATTTATAATGTCTGTGTCTATTGTGAAATCCTTGTCATTTATAATGTATCTCGTCTTTGTAGTCTCTGTCGTCTGTGCTGTCTGTGTCTATTGTGAGATCCTTGTCATATATAATGTCTGTGTCGTCTGTGTCTTCTGTGACATCATTCTCATTTATAATGTCTGTCGTGTGTGTCGTCTGTGTCTACTGTGAAATCGTTACCATTTATAATTTCTTTGTCATCTGTGTCTATTGTGACATCATTGTAATTTATAATATCTGTGTCCTCTGTGTCGTCTCTGTCTATGGTGACATCATTTTCATTCATGTCTCTGTCGTCTATGTCGTCTGTGTCTTCTGTGTCTATTGTGACATCATTTTCATTTATAAAGTCTTTGTCGTCTGTGTTGTCTGTGTTGTCTTTTTTGTCTGTGTTTAATGTGACAACATTTTCAACGTCTGTGTTATCGAATTCATCTGTGTTGTCTGTGTCGTCTGTCGCGTCTGTGTCTATTTTGAAATCTATGTCATTTATAATGTCTGTGTCCTCAGTGTCGTCTGTGTCTATTATGACATCATCGTCAGTTATGATGTCTGTGTCGTCTCTGTCGTGGGTGTCTATTGTGACCTCATTTTCATTTATATTTTCTGTGTGTCTGTGTCTATTGTGACCTCATTTTCATTTATATTGTCTGTGTGTCTGTGTCTATAGTCATTTATTATGTCATTGTCATTTATTATGTCTCTGTCGTCTGTGTCTTTTTTGACATCATTTTCAAATATATTGTCTGTGTCATCTTTCTCGTCTTTGTCTATTTTGCCATCATTGTCACTAATAATGTCTGTGTTGTTGGTGTCGTCTATGTCTATTGGGACATCACTGTCATTTATAATGTCTGTGTCGTCTATGTCGTCTGTGTCTATTGTGACATCGTTGTCATTTATAATGCCTGTGTCTTTTTGTCATCTGTGTTGTCTGTGACATCTGTATTTATTGTGACATCATTGTCATTTATAATGTCTTGTTGTATGTGTCGTCTGTCTCTATTGTGACACATTGTCTTTTAAAATGACAGTGTCGTCTGTGTATATTGTGACATAATTATCATGTATAATGTCTGTCGTCAGTGTTGTCTGTGTCTATTGTGAAATCATTGTTATTTATCATGTCTGTGTCGTCTGTTCCTATTGAGAATCTATTGTCATTTATAATGTCTTTGTCGTCTGTGTCTCTTGTGACATCATTGCCTTATATAATGTCTGTTTCTTCTGTGTCGTCTTTGTCGTCTATGTCTATTGTGCCAACTTTTTCATTTATAATGTCTGTTGTCTCTGTCGTCAGAGTCTATTGTGACATCATTGTCATTTATAATGTCTGTAACTGGTGTGTCGTCTGTGTTTATTGTGACATCATTGTCATTTATAATGTCCGTGTCGTCTGTGTCAATTTTGACCTCATTCTCATTTATAATTTTTGTGTCGTCTGTGTTTATTGTGAGATCATTGTCATCTATAATGTCTGTGTTGTCTTTGTCTATTGTGACATTATTTTCATTTACAATGTCTGTGACGTCTGTGTCTATCGTGACATCATATTCATTTACAATGTCTGTGTCATCTGTATCGTCTGTGTCTATTGTGACATCGTTGTCATTTATAATGTCAGTGTTTTCTGTGTAGTCTGTCGTCGGTGTCGTCTGTGTCTATTTTGATATCATTGTCATTTATAATGTCTGAGTTGTATGTGTCGTCTGTGTGTATCGAAACATCGTTGTCATTTATAATGTCTGTGTCGTCTATGTCTATTGTGACATCATTGTCATTTAAAATCTCTGTGTAGTCCGTGCTGTCTGTGTTGTCTGTGTATTCAGACGGCATTTTCATTTATTATGTCTGTGTCCTCTGTGTCTGTTATGACATAATTTTAATTCACAGTGTCTGTGTCGTCTCTGTTTTCTGTGTCGCCTGTGTCTATTGTGACATCATTGTCATTTATAATGTCTGTGTTGTCTTTGTCGTCTGTGTAATCTCTGTCTGTTGTGGCATCCTTGTCGTTTATAATGTCTGAGTCGTCTGTGTTGTCTGTGTCTATTGTGATATCATTGTCATTTATAATGTCACAGAATCACAGAATCACAAGGTTGGAAGAGACCCACTGGATCATCAAGTCCAACCATTCCTATCAAACACTAAACCATATCCCTCAGCACCTCATCCACCCTTACCTTAAACACCTCCAGGGAAGGTGACTCAACCACCTCCCTGGGCAGCCTGTTCCAGTGCCCAATGACCCTTTCTGTAAAGAATTTTTTCCTAACGTCTAGCCTAAACCTCCCCTGGCGGAGCTTTAGGCCATTCCCTCTTGTCCTGTCCCCTGTCACATGGAAGAACAGGCCAGCACCCTCCTCTCCACAACCTCCTTTCAGGTAGTTGCAGAGAGCAATGAGGTCACCCCTCACCCTCCTCTTCTCCAGGCTAAACAACCCCAGCTCTCTTAGCCGCTCCTCATAAGGCCTGTTCTCCAGCCCCTTCGCCATCTTTGTTGCTCTTCTCTGGACCCGTTCCAGAGCCTCAACACCCTTCTTGTGGTGAGGGGCCCAGAACTGAACACAGGATTCAAGGAGCGGTCTCACCAGTGCCGAGTACACAGGGAGGATAACCTCCCCGGACCTGCTGGTCACACCATTTCTGATACAAGCCAAGATGCCATTGACCTTCTTGGCCAATGTCTATGTTGTCTGTGCCGTCTGTGTGTATTGTGATATCATTGTCATTTATAATGTCTGTGTCGTCTGTGAATATTGTGACATTATTGTCATTTATAATGTCTGTCATCTGTGTCGTCTGTGTCGATTGCGACATCATTGTCATTTATAATGTCTGTCGTCTGTGTCGAGTGCGACACCATTGTCATTTATAACGTCTGTCGTCTGTGTCGTCTGTCTAGTCTGTGTCTATTGTGACATCATTGTAGTCTATAGTGTCTGTGTTGTCTGTGTCGTCTATGTCTATTTTGATATCACTGTCATTTATAATGTCTGTGTCGTCTGTGTCAATTTTGACCTCATTCTCATTTATAATTTCTGTGTCGTCTGTGTCTATTGTGACATCATTGTCATTTATAATGTCTGTGTCGTATGTGTTGTCTGTCTAGTCTGTCTATTGTGACATCATTGTAGTTTACAGTGTCTGTGTTGTCTATGTCTATAGTGACATCATTGTCATTTATAATGTCTGTGGCGTCTGTGTCTATTGTGACATCATTGTCATTTATAATGTCTGTTTCATCTGTGTCGTCTGTCTCTATTTTGACATCATTGTCGTTAATAATGTCTGTGTCATCTGTGTTGTCTGTGTCGGCTGTGTCATCTGTGACATAATTTTCATTTATAATGTGATTGTCTTCTGTGTCGTCTTTGTCTATTGTGACATCTTTGTTATTTATAATGACTATTTCATCTGTGTGGTCTTTCTCTATTGCGACATCTTAGTCATTTATAATATCTTTGTCGTCTCTGTATTCTGTGGCTATTGTGACATCATTGTCATTAGTAATGTCTGTGGCGTCTGTGTCATGATTGTCTATGGTGACAGCATTATCATTTAAAATGTCTGTGTAATCTGTGTCTATTATGACGTCATGGTCAGTTATAATGTCTGTGTCGTCTGTTGTGGGTTTCTATTGTGACCACATTTTCATTTATATTGTCTGTGTGTCTGTGTCTATTGTGACCTCATTTTCATTTATATTGTCTGTGTGTCTGTGTCTATAGTCATTTATTATGTCATTGTCATTTATTATGTCTCTGTCGTCTGTGTCTATTTTGACATCATTGTCATTTAGACTGTCTGTGTCGTCTGTGTCTATTGTGTCATCGTTTTCATTTATAATGACTTTTTCGTCTGTGTCTTGTACGTCGTCTGTGTGTATTGTGACATGACTCTCATTTATAATGTCTGTGTCGAATGTGACATCATTGTCAAATATATTGTCTGTGTCATCTTTCTCGTCTTTGTCTATTTTGCCATCATTGTCACTAATAATGTCTGTGTTGTTGGTGTCGTCTGTGTCTATTGGGACATCACTGTCATTTATAATGTCTGGGTCGTCTATGTCGTCTGTTTCTATTGTGACATCGCTGTCATTTATGTCTGTGTCGTTTTTGTCTATTGTGATATCATTGTCATTTATAATGTCTGTGGCATCGGTGTCGTCAATTTCGTCTGTGTTGTTTGTGTTAATGTGACATCTTTTTCATTAATAATGTCTGTGTCATCTGTGTCATCTATGTCATCCCTGTCATCTGTCTATTGTGACATCACTGTCATTTATTATGTCTGTGTCATCTGTGTCTTATGTGACATCATTGTATAATATATTGTCTGTGTCATCTGTTTCTATTTTGACATCATTGTCAATTATAATATCTGTGTCTTCTGTGTTGTCTGTGTATATTTTGACATCATTGTCATTAAAAATGTCTGTCATCTGTGTCGTCTGTATCTTCTGTGTCTATTGTTACATAATTGTCATTTATAATGTCTTTGCCCTCTCTGTCGTCTGTGTGTATTGTGACATCATTGTCATTTTTTATGTGTGTCTTCTGTGTCGTCTGTGTCTATTGAGACACCGTTGTCATTTATAATGTCTTTGTCATCTCTGTCTATTTTGACATCATTGTAATTTATAATGTCTGTGTCGTCTGTGTCATCTTTATTTATTGTGACATCATTTTCATTTATAATATCTGTGTCGTCTGTGTCTTCTGATTCATCGATGTCGTCTGTCTTCTGTGTCTATTGTGATATAATTGTCGTTTATTATGTCTGTGTATTCTGTGTTTTCTGTGTTTATTGTGACATCATTGTAATTTATAATGTCTGTGTGGTGTGTGTCATCTGAGTTGTCTGTGTGTACTTTGACATCATTTTCATTTATAATGTCTGTGTCGTCCTTGTCGTCCCTGTCGTTTTTGTCTGTTGTGACATCATTGTCATTTTTAATGTCGTTGTCACCTCTGTCGCCTGTGTCTATTGTGTCATCACTCTCATTTAAAATGTCTGTGTCGTCTATGCAGTCTGTGTCGGTTTTTTCTATTGTGACATCATTGTCATTAATTATGTCTGTATTGTCTGTGTCATCTCATTTTATTGTGACATAATTTTAATATATAATGCCTGTGTCATCTCTATCGTTTGTATCGTATTTGTCTATTGTGACTTCATTGTCATTTTTAAATTCTGTTTTCTGAGTTGTCTATGCCTATTGTGACATCATGTTCATTTATAGTGTCTGTGTTGTCTGTGCCTATTGTGACATCATGCTAATTTTTAATGTCTGTGTCATCTCTGTCTATTGTGATATCATTGTAATTTATAAAGTCTGTGTCGTTGGTGTCGTCTGTGTCTATTGTGACATTATTTTCATTGATAATTTCTGTGTCGTCGGTGTTGTCTTTGTCTGTTGTGACATCTTGTCATTTATAATATCTGTGTCATCTGTCTATTGCGACATCATTGTCATTTGTAATTTCCGTGTATTCTGTGTCTACTGTGAAACTATTGTCATTTATAATGTCTGTGTATTCTGAGTCTATTGTGACATCATTGTCATTTATAATGTCTGTGCCATCTGTGTCTATTGTGACGTCATTGTCATTTATAATGTCTGTGTCGTCTGCGTTGTCTGGTCTATTCTGACATCATTGTCATTTATCATGTTTGAGTTGTCTGTGATATTGTGACAACTTTGTAATTTATAATGTCTTTGTCATCTGTGTCAACTCTGTCATCTGTTTCATCTGTATCTCTTGTGACATAATTGTCATATATAATGTCTGTAGTCTGTGTCGTCTGTGTCGTCAGTGTCATCTGTGTCTATTCTGACATCGTTTTTATATATAATGTCATTGAGATCTCTGTTGTCTGTGTCTATTGTGACATCATTATCATTTATAATGTCTGTGTCGTCTGTCTGTTGCGACATCAATGTCATTTATAATGTCTGTGTCGTCTGTGTCTATTGTGAAACCACTGTCATTTCTAATGTCTGTGTCGTCTTTGTGCCTGTGTATATTGTGATATCATTGTCATATATAATGTCTGTTGTCTGTGTCGTCTCTGTGGTCTGTGTAGTCTCTGTCGCCTCTGTCGTTTCTGTCGTCTGTGCTTATTATGAAATCATTGTCATTTAAAATATCAGAGTAGTCTGTGTCTAGTGTGACATCATTGTCACTTATAATGTCTGTGTCATCTGTTTTTGTTGTGACATAATTGTCATTTATAATGTCAGTGTCATTTGTCATTTGTGTCGTCTGTGTTGTCTGTGTCTATTGTGACATCGTCATTTTTAATGTCTTTGTAGTCTGTATCGTCTGTGTCTATTTTGACATCAATGTCATTTATAATGTCTGTGTGGTCTGTGTCTGTTGTGACATCATTGTCATTTATAATGTCTCTGTCGTCTATGACTGTTGTGACATCATTGTCATTTATAATGTCTGTCTCGTCTGTGTGGTCTGTGTCATGTGTGTCTATTGAGACATCATTGTTATACGTAATTTCTGTCATGTCAGTGAGGTCTGTGTCATCTGTGTCGATTGTGACATCTTTTTCATTTATAATGGCTTTTTCATCTGTGTGGTCTCTATCGTCTGTGTCCTCTGTGTTTATTGTGAAATCATTGTCATGTATAATGTCTGTGTTGTCTGTGTCTATTGTGACATCACTGTCATTTATAACGTCTGTGTCCTGTGTTACGTCTATGTCTACTGTGACATCATTTTCATTTATAACGGTTTTGTCGTCTGTGTCGTTTCTGTCGTCTACGTCTATAGTGACATCATTTTCATTTATAATGTCTGTCATTTGTGACTGTAGTGACATCATTTTCATTAATAATGTCTGTGTCGTTTGTGTCGCCTTTGCATATTGGGAAATCATTGTCACTTATAAAGTCTGTGTAGTCTGTGTCGTCTGTGTCGTCTTTGTCTATTGTGAAATCATTTTCATTTATAATGACTTTGTTGTCTGTGCTGTCTTTGTCATCCATCATCTGTATAGTCTGTGTCTATTGTGACATTATTGTCATCTATAATTTCTGTGTCGTCTCTGTCGTCTGTGTCTATTCTGATATCATTTTAATTTATAATGTCTGTGTCATCTGTGTCTGTTTTGACATAATTGTCATTTATAATGTCTGTGTCGTCGGTGTCTATTCTGATATCATTGTCATTTATAATGTCTGAGTCGTCTGTGTTGTCTGTGTCTATTTTGACATCATTTTCATTTATAATGTCTGTGTCGTATGCGTCGTCTCTGTTGTCTTTGTCTATTCAGAGGTCATTGTCATTTATAATGTCTGTGTCTGTTGCAACATAGTTTTTCTTACAATATCTGTATCGTCTGTGTCGTCTCTGTTGTGACATGATTGTCATTTATTATGTCTGTGTCTTCTGTTTCTTCTGTGTCTATTTTGACATCATTTTCATTTAGAATGACTGTCGTCTGTGTGGTCTGTATCATCTCTATCGTCTGTATCCTCTGTGTCTATTGTGACATCTTTTTCTTTTATAATGTCTGTGTTTCCTGTGAAGTTTGTGTCGTCTGTGTCTATTGTGATATCATTGTTATTTATGTCTGTGTTTTCTGTGTTGTATGTGTGTATTGTGATATCATTGTCATTTATAATGTCTGTGACGTCACAGTCGTCTCTGTTTTCTGTGTATATTGTGACATCATTGTAATTTACAATGTCTTTGTCTCTGTGTCTATTTTGACATCATTTTAATTTAAAATATCTGTCTTCTGTGTCTATTGTGACGTCATTTCCATTAAAAATGACTGTGTCATCTGTGTCGTCTGTATCGTCAGTGTGTATTTTTACATAATTTTTATTTATACTTCCTGTGTCGTCTGTCGTCTGTGTCTATTGTTACAGCATTGTCATTTATAATGTTTGTCATCTGTGTCTATTGTGACATCATTGTCATTTATATTGTCTGTGTCATCTTTATCATCTGAGTGTTTTGTTACATAATTATCGTTTACAAAGTCTGTGTCGTCTGTCGTCTGTGTCTTTAGTGACATCATTATCACTTATAATGTCTGTCGTCTGTGTCATCTGTTTCATCTGTTGTCTCTGTCTATTGTGACATCATTGTCATTTATAATGCCTGTGTCATCTGTGTCGTCTCTGTTTATTGTGACATCAGTGTCATATATAATGTCTGTGTCGTCTGTGTTTATTTTGCCATAATTGTCATTTATATTGTCTGTGTCCTTTATACGTCTGTATTATCTGTGTTGTCTGTGTCCTTTGTGTGGTCTGTGACGTCTGTTTCTATTTTGAAATCATTGTCATTTATAATGTCTCTCTTGTCTTTTAAAACTGTGTCATCTGTGCTGTCTGTGTCTATTGTGACATCAATCTCATTTATAGTGTCTGTGTCGTCTGTGTCTATTATGAAATCATTATAATTTTTAATGTCTTTGTAATCTGTGTCGTCTGTGTGTAATTTGACATCATTGTTGTTAATAATGTCTGTGTCATCTCTGTTGTCTGTGTCGTTTGTGTCTATTGTGACATCATTATCATTTATAATTTCTTTGTCGTCTGTGTATATTTTGACATCATTGTCATTTATGTCTTTGTCGTCTGTGTCTTCTGTGTCTATGGTGACATCATTGTCGTTTGTAATGTCTGTGTCGTCTGTGTCATCTTTTTCTATGGTGACATC
Organism: Phaenicophaeus curvirostris; assembly: GCF_032191515.1. NCBI lineage: Eukaryota > Metazoa > Chordata > Aves > Cuculiformes > Cuculidae > Phaenicophaeus > Phaenicophaeus curvirostris. Next base: position 365,241 of record NW_027206730.1, read on the forward strand.
GTTGTCATTTAAAATGTCTTTGTTGTCTGTGTCTATTGTGACATCATTGTTATTTATAATGTCTGTGTCTATAGTGACATCATAGGCAATTATAATGCCTCTCTCGTCTGCGTCATCTGTGTCTATTGTGATATCTCTTTCATTTATAGTGTCTGTGTTCTCTGTTTCTATTGTGACATAATATTAATTTACAATATCTGTGTCATCTCTGTAGTCTCTGTCGTCTGATGTCTGTGTCTGTTGTGACATCATTTTCATTTATAATGTCTGTGTCATGTGTGTCATCTGTGTGTCTTGTCACATCATTGCCATTTATAATGTCTGTGTCGTCGGTGTCTATTTTGACATCATTGTCATTTATAATATCAGTGTCATCTGTGTCGCCTATGTCTATTTTGATATCACTGTCATTTATAATGTCTGTGTCGTCTGAGTTGTTTGTATCTATTGTGATACCATTGTCATTTATAATGACAGTTTTGTCTGTCATCTGTATGTATTTTGTCATCACTGTCATTTATAAGGTCTGTGTCTATTGTGACATCATTTTCATTTCTAATGTCTATGTCGTCTTGTCGTCTGTGTCTATTTTGACATCATTGTTATTTATAATGTCAGTGTCGTCTCTGTCGTTTTTGTCGTCTTTTTCTATTGTGACATCATTTTCATTTATAATGTCTGTGTCTTCTTTATTGTGACATCATTTTCAATTATAATGTCTATGTTGTATTTGTCGTCTGTTTAATCTTTGTCTATTTTGGCATCATTGTCGTTTTTAATGTCTGTGTCGTCTGTGTCTATTTTGACATCATTTTCATATATAATATCTCTGTGGTCTGTGTCTTCTGTGTCTCTTGTGACATCATAGTCGTTTATAATGTCTGTGTCGTCTGTGTCTATTGTGACATTTTTGTCATTTATAATGTCTGTGTCGTCTGTGTCTATTGTGAAAACAATTTCATTTATAATGATGTGACGTCTGTGTTGTCTGTCTCGTCTGTGTCTATTGAGACATCATTTTCATTTATAATGTCTGTATCGTCGGTATCGTTTGTGTCTTTTGTAACATCATTGTCATTTATAATATTTGTGTTGTCTCTGTCGTCTGTTTCTATTTTGACGTCATTGTCATTTATAATATCTGTTTCGTCATTTTCTATTGTGACATCATTGTCATTTATAATGTCTGTGTCGTATGTGTCATCTCTGTCGTCTGTGTCTATTGTGACATCATTGTCATTTATAATGACATTTTCGTCTGTGTCGTCTGTGTCAATTTTGACCTAAATCTCTTTTTTAATTTCTGTGTCGTCTGTGTTTATTGTGACATCATTGTCATTTATAATGTCTGTGTCGTCTTTGTCTATTTTGAAATCATTTTTATTTATAGTGTCTGTGTTGTCTGTGTCGTTTTTGTCGTCTTTTTCTGTTGTGACGTCATTGTCATTTATAATGTCTGTGTCCTCTTTGTTGTGAAATCATTTTCAATTATAATATCTGTGTAGTCTTTGTCGTCTGTGTAATCTTTTTCTATTTATGCATCATTGTCATTTATAATGTCTGTGTCTTCTGTGTCGTCTGTGTCTATTGTGACATCATTGTCATTTATAATATCTCTGTGGTCTGTGTCGTCTGTGTATATTGTGACATTATAGTCATTTATAATGTCTGTGTCGTCTGGGTCATCTGGTCTATTGTGACATCGTTGTCATTTATAATGTCTGTGTTGACTGTCTATTGTGACATCATTGTCATTTTTAATGTCTCTGTCGTCTGTGTACTTTATGACATCGTTTTAATTAATAATGTCTTTGTCGTCTGGGTCATCTGTGTCGTCTTTTATATTGTGACCTCATTGTCATTTATAATGTCTGTGTTGTCTGTGTCTTTTGTGACACCATTTTCATGTATAATGTCTGAGTCATCTGTATCATTTTTATGGTTTTTTTTATACTTTTCATTTACAATGTCTGTGTCATATGTGTCGTCTTTGACTATTGTGACATCACTGTCATTTATAAATTCTGTGTCGTCTATGTCAGCTGTGTCTATTGTGACATCTTTTTCATTTAGAATGTCTGTCTGTGTCTATTTTGACATCACTGTAATTTATAATATCTGTCTTCTAGATTTTGACATAATTTTCATGTATAATGTCTGAGTCTTCTGTATCTTCTGTATTTTTTTTAACATAATTGTCATTTATTATGTCTTTGTCATCTGTTTCTGTTGTGACATCATTGTCATTTATAAAGTCTGTCATCTGTGTCTATTGTGACATCATTGTCATTTATAATATCTGTGTCTTTTGTGTCTTTTGTGTCATTTGTGTCATCTGTGTCGTCTTTGTCTATTGTGAAATCATTTCCATTTATAAAGTCTATGTCGTCTCTGTCGTCTGTATCTATTGTTACATCATTGTAATTTATAATGTCTGTCAACTGTTTCTGTTGTGATATCATTGTCATTTATAATGTTTCTGTGTGTTCTGTGACCTCATTTTTATTTAGAATTACTGTCGTCTGTGTCGTCTCTATCGTCTGTATCGTCTGTGTCTATTGTGGAATCTTTGTCATTTATAATGTCTCTTTTGTCTGTGTCATCTCTGTCGTTTTTGTCTGTTGTGACGTTATTTTTATTTATAATGTCTGCATCGTATGTGTCGTCTATGAATATTGTGACATCATTTTCATTTATAATATCTGTGTCCTTTGGGTCGTCTGTGTCGTCTGTGTCTATTGTGACATCATTGTCATTTATAATATCTGTTGTCTGTGTCATCTGTCTAGTCTTTGTCTATTGTGACATCATTGTAGTTTATAGTGTCTGTGTCGTCTGAGTCTATGTCTATTGTGACGTTATTGTCATTTATAATGTCTGTGTCTTCTGTGTCTATTGAGACATCTTTTTCATTTATAATGTCTTTGTCGTCTGTGTCTATTTTGATATCATTTTAATTTATAAAATCTGTGTCTATTGTGACATATTGTGTAGGGAAAAAATCAGAAGGGCTAAGGCTCAGCTAGAAATCAGATTGGCCAAGTCTGTGAAAGAGAACAAAATATCTTTCTACAAACATATACATAATAAAAGGAGGACTAGGGAGACCATACAGTCCCTATTGGACACAGAAGGAACAACAGTGACTGGGGATGAGGAAAAGGCTGAGGTACTTAATGCCTTCTTTGCCTCAGTCTTTATTTGTAAGGAGGGTCATTCCATCTGTGTACAAACCCAGGAGCTGGAGGAGCATAATGAGGCTCCCGTGATCCAAGAGGAGGTGGTCAGAGCCTTGCTAGCCTGACTAGACACCCACAAGTCTATGGGGCCGGACGGGATTCACCCAAGGGTATTGAAGGAGCTGGCAGATGTGCTGGCCAAACCTCTTTCCATCATCTTCCAACAGTCCTGGCTGACTGGGGAAGTCCCACTGGACTGGAGGCTGGCTGATGTTGTGCCCATCTACAAGAAGGGTCGCAGGAAGGACCCAGGAAACTCCATTCCTGTCAGTCTGACCTCAGTGCCAGGGAAAGTCATGGAGCAGGTGATCTTGAGTGCTGTCATGAAGCACATGCAAGAGAACCGGGTGATCAGGTCCAGTCAACATGGGTTCACAAAAGGCAGGTCTTGCCAAACTAACCTGATTGCCTTCTATGACAAAGTGACTCGGCTGCTGGATGAGGGAAAGGCTGTGGATGTGGTCTTCCTGGACTTCAGTAAAGCCTTTGACACAGTTTCTCACAGCATTCTGCTTGAGAAACTGTCAGCCTCTGGCCTGGACAGGCGCACACTCTCCTGGATGGAAAACTGGTTGGCTGGCTGGGCCCAGAGAGTGGTGGTAAATGGTGTGAAATCCAGCTGGAGGCCAGTGACAAGTGGGGTTCCCCAGGGCTCAGTGCTGGGTCCAGCCCTGTTCGATGTCTTTATCAATAACCTGGATGGAGGAATCGAGTGCACCCTTAGCAAGTTTGCGGACGACACTAAGCTGGGTGGAAGTGTCGATCTGCTGGAGGGTCGGGAGGCTCTGCAAAGGGATCTAAACAGGCTGGACCGCTGGGCAGAGTCCAATGGCATGAGGTTTAACAAGGCCAAGTGCCAGGTCCTGCACTTGGGGCACAACAACCCTATGCAGTGCTACAGACTAGGAGAAGTCTGTCTAGAAAGCTGCCTAGAGGAGAGGGACCTGGGGGTGTTGGTTGACAGCGACTGAACGTGAGTCAGCAGTGTGCCCAGGTGGCCAAGAAGGCCAATGGCATCTTGGCTTGTATCAGAAACAGCATAACCAGCAGGTCCAGGGAGGTTTTTCTCCCTCTGGACTCGGCACTGGTGAGACCGCTCCTCGAATCCTGTGTTCAGTTCTGGGCCCCTCAACACAAGAAGGGTGTTGAGGCTCTGGAGAGAGTCCAGAGAAAAGCAACAAAGCTGGTGAGGGGGCTGGAGAGCAGGTCTTACGAGGAGCGGCTGAAAGAGCAGGGGTTGTTTAGCCTGGAGAAGAGGAGGCTGTGGGGAGGCCGCATTGCTCTCTCCAACTCCCTGAAAGGAGGTTGTAGAGAGGAGGGTGCTGGTCTCTTCTTCCAAGTGACAGGGGACAGGACAAGAAGGAATGGCCTCAAGCTCAGCCAGGGGAGATTTAAGCTGGGCATTAGGAAAAAGTTCTTCACAGAAAGGGTCATTGGTCCCTGGCAGAGGCTGCCCAGGGAGGTGGTTGAGTCACCTTCCCTGGAGGTGTTTAGGGCACGGGTGGACGAGGTGCTAAGAGGCATGGTATAGTGTTTGATAGGAATGGTTGGACTCGATGATCCGGTGGGTCTCTTCCAACCTGGTTATTCTATGATTCTATGATCATTGTTACTTATAACGCCTGTATCATCTGTATCGTCTGAGCGTGTTGTTAAATAAATGTCACTTATAATGTCTGTGTCTATTGTGACATCTTTGTCATTTATAATGTCTGTGTCGTCTGAGTCTATTTTGATATAATTGTCATTTTTTATGTCTGTGTCGTCTGTGTCATCTTTGAACTTCTGTGTCATCTCTGGAATCTGTGTTTATGGTGATATCATTGTCATTTATATAGTCTGTGTCATCTTTATCGTCTGTGTCAACTGTAACATCATTTTCATTTATAATGTCTGTTTTGCCTGTGTCTATTGTAACATCATAGCTATTTATAAAGTCTTTGTCATCTGTGTCTAATAGTAACATCATTGACAATTATAATGTCTGTGTCGTATGTGTCGTCTCTGTCTATTGTGACATCATTGTCATTTATAATGTCTGTGTCTTCTGTGTCTATTTTGACATCATTTTAATTTATAATGTCTGTGTCATCAGTTTCTATATTTACATCATTGTTATTTATTATGTCTGTGTCGTCTGTGGCATCTGCGTCTATTGTGACATTATTTTCATTCACAATGTCAGTGTCATCTGTGTCATCTGCATCTATTGTGACATCATTGTCATTTATAATGTCTGTGTCGTCTGTGTCCCCTGTGTCTATTGTGACATCAATGTCGTTTATAATGTCTGTGTCGTCTGAGTCTATTGTGACATCATTGTCACTTATAATGCCTGTGTCGTCGGTGTCTATTGTGACATCATTTTCATTATTAATGTCTTTGTCGTCTGTGTATATTGTAACATCATTCTCATTTATAATGTCTGTGTCTATAGTGACATCATAGTCATGTATAGTTTCTGTGTCGTCATTGTCTGTTGTGACATCATTGTCATTTATAATGTCTGTGTCGTATGTGTCGTTTTTGTCTATTGTGACATTGTTGTCATTTAAAATATCTCTGTCGTCCCTGTCTATTGTGAAATCATTGTCATTTACAATGTCTGTGTCGTCTTTTATGTATCTGTCTGTTGTGACATCACTGTAATATATAATGTCTGTCGTCTGTATCGTCTGTGTGTATTGTGACATCATTTTCATTTTTAATATCTGTGTCGTCAGTGTCTATTGTGACATCGTTGTCATTTATAATATCTGTCTTCTATGTCGTCTGTGTCTATTGTGACATAATTTTCATTTATAAATCTGTGTAGTTGTTGTCGTCTGCGTCTATTTTGACATCATTTTCATTTGTAATGACTGTGTCATTTGTGTCATCTGTGTCTAATGTGACATCATTGTCATTTATATTGTCTGTGTTGTCTGTGTAATCATTTTCATTTATAAAGTCTGTTTGGTCTGTGTTTTGTTACATCATTGTCATTTATAATGTCTTTGTCGTCTATGTCGTCTATGTTTATTGTGACAAAATTTTAATTTATAAAGTCTCTGTCGTCTGTGGCTTTTGTGACATCACTGTCATTTCAATGTCTGTGTAGTCTGTGTCATCTGTGTATGTTGTGACATCATTGTCATTTATAATGTCTGTGTCTTCTGTGTAATCATTGTCATTTATAATGTCTGTGTCGTTTGTGTTGTCTGTGTGTATTGTGACATCTTTGTAATTTATAATGCCTGTGTCGTCTGTGTCATCTGTGTCTATTGTGACATCATTGTCATTTATAATGTCCGTGTCGCCTGTGTCATCTTTGTATATTGTGAACATCATTGTCATTTACAATATCTGTGTCGTCTGTTTTCTGTGTGCTCTGTATCCTCTGTGACGTCTGTGTCAATTGTGACATCATTGTCATTTTAATGTCTGTCGTCTGTGTCATCTGTGTATATTGTGACATCATTTTGATTTATAATGTCTGTGTCGTCTGTGTAATCATTGTCATTTATAATGTCTGTGTCATCTTTGTCGTCTTTGTCTATTGTGACATCATTGTCACTTATGTCTGTGTCGTTTGTGTCGTCCGTGTGTATTGTGACATCTTTGTAATTTGTAATGCCTGTGTCGTCTGTGTCATCTGTGTATATTGTGAACATCATTGTCATTTATAATATCTGTGTCGTCTGTCTTCTGTGTGGTCTGTATCCTCTGTGACGTCTGTGTCAATTGTGACATCATTGTCATTTATAATGTCTGTGTCGTCTGTGTCTGTTGTGACTTCATTGTGATTTTTTATGTCTGTTTCATCTGTGTCATCTCTATCGGTGTTGTTGTCTGTGTTGCTTGTGTCTACTGTGACATCTTTGTAATTTATACTGTCTGTGTCGTCTGAGTCTATTTTGACATCATTGTAATTTATAATGTCTGTGTCATCTGTGTCATATGTATCTATAATGACATCATTTTAATTTATAATGTCTGTGTCATCCGTGTGTCTCTATCGTCTATGTCTATTGGAATTAATTTTATTAGTAATGTCTGTGTTGTCTGTGTCATCTGTGATTATTGCAACATCATTGTATTATATGTCTGTGTCCTCTATGTCGTCTGTGTTGTCTGTGTCTATTGTTACACCATTGTCGTTTATAATGCTTGTGTCGTCGTTTCATCTGTGTCTATTGTGACATCTTTGTCATTTATAATGTCTGTGTCGTCTGTGTTTCTGTGTCTATTGTTCAATCCTTCTCATTGATAATTTGTGTCTTCTGTGTCGTCTGTGTCATCTTTGTATATTGTGACATAATTGTCAGCTATAATATCCTTTTCGTCTGTGTCAGTTGTGACATCAATGTCATTTTTAATGTCTGTGTCGTCTGTGTCGTCTGTGTCGTGTTTTTCTTCTGTGTCTATGGTGACATCATTGTCAATTATATTGTCTGTGTCGTCTTTGTCATCTGTGTTGTCTGCGTCTATTGTGACATCATTGTCATAATAATGTCAGTGTCTTCTGTCTTGTCTCTTGTCTGCATCTATTGTGACATCGATATCATTTATAATGTCTGTGTCGTCTGTGTTGTCTGTGTATATTGTGACATCATTGTCATATAATATCTGTCATCTGTGTCTTCTGTGTAATGTGACAACTTTGTCTTTTTTAATGTCTTTGTCATCTGTTTCATCTCTGTATATTGTGTCATCATTGTCATTTTTAATGTCTGTTTCGTCTGTGTCTAGTGTGACATCATTGTCGTATATAATGTCGGTGTCTTCTGTGTCAATTGTGACATCATTGTCGATTTTAATGTCTGTGTCGTCTGTGTCTATTGTGACATCACTGTCTTTTATAATGTCTTTGTCGTCTGTGTCATCTGTGTTTTCTGTGTCTATTGTGACATCATTTTAATTTATAATGTCTGTGTCGTCTGTGTAGTCTGTGTCGTTGTCTTTTTGGAATCATTCTCTTTTATAATGTCTGTGTCGTCTGTGTCTATTCTGATATTATTGTCATTTTTATTGTCTGTGTCATCTGTTTCTAATGTAACGTCATTGTCATTTATAATGTCTGTGTGGTCTGTGTCGTCTGCGTCTATTATGACATCATTGCAATTTCTAAAGTCTGTGTAGTCTGTGTCTATTGTGACATCATTGCCATTTATAGTGTCTGAGGTCTCTGTCGTCTGTTTATTGTGACATCATTGTCGTTAATAAAGTCTCTGTCGTCTTTGTATTCTGTGTCATCTCTATCTATTGTGACATCATTTTCCTTTATGACTCTCATCGGTGTCTATTGTAACATCATTGTAATTTATAAAGTCTGTGTCATCTGTTTCTCCTGTGACATCATTGTCATTTATAGTATATGTATCATGTGTCTCATGTGACATCATTGTCGTTAACGATGTGTCGTCTATGTCGTCTATGTTTATTGTGACATCATTGTCATTTATAATGTCTGTGTCTTCTTTGTCTATTAGAACATCATTTTCATTTATAAAGTCTATGTCAACTGTATCGTCTGTGTCTATTGTGACATAATTTTCATTTATAATGTCTGTGTCTGTTGTGTCTATTGTGACATCATTGTCATTTATAATGTCTTTTTCTTCTCTGTCGTCTGTGTACTTTGAGACATTATTGTCATTTAAAAAGTCTCTGTTGTCTGTGTCTATTGTGACATCTTCGTTATTTATAATGTCTGTGTCGTCTGTGTTTCTGTGTCTGTTAAGACATCATAGATATTTATAATGCCTGTGTCATCTGCGTCGTCTGTGTCTATTGTGGCATCATTGTCAATAATAATATCTCTGTCGTCTGTGTCATCGGTGTCTATTATGACATCTTTGACATTTACAATATCCATGTCATCTGTGTATATTGTGACATTATTGTCTTTTTAAATATTTTTGTCGTCTGTTTTGACTTAAGTGTAATATATAATGACTGTTTAATCTGTGTCATCTGTGTCTATTGTGATACCATTGTCATTTATACTATCTGTGTCGTCTGTATCCTCTTTGTCCTCTGTGTTTTCTGTGTCAATTGTGACATCACTTTCACTTATAATGTCTGTGTCATCTGTGTTGTCTTAGTCGTCTATGTCTATCGTGACATCATTTTCATTTATAACATCTGTGTCGTCTGTGTCGTCTGTTTCCTCTATGTCTTCTGTGTCATCTCTTGTCTGTATCTTTTGTAGTATCACTGTTTATTAACGTCTCTGTCGTCTGTGTCTCTGGTGACTTCAGTGTCATTTATAACGTCTCTGTCGTCTCAGTCGTCTGTGTCATGTGTCGTCTGTGTCTATTGTGACATCGTTGTATTTATAAAGTCTGTGTCATCTGTGTCATCTGTGATTATTGTGACATCAATGTCATTTGTAATGTCTGTGTCATCTGTGTCAATTGTGAAATCACTTTCACCTATAATGTCTGTGTCGTCTCTGTCGTCTTAGTCGTCTATGTCTATCGTGACATCATTTTCATTTATAATGTCTGTGTCGTCTGTGTCGTCTTTGTTTATTGTGACATCATTGTCTTTTATGGTGTCTGTTTCATCTGTCTCGTCTGTGTCTTTTGTGACATGACTGTTATTTATAATGCCTCTGTCGTCTGTGTCATCTGTGTCGTCTGTGTCTGTTTTGACATCATTTTCATTTATAATATCTGTGTATTCTACGTCATCTATGTCTTCTGAGTCTATTTTGACTTCATTATTATTTATAATGTCTGTGTCGTCTGTGCCGTCTATTTCTATAGTGACTTCTTTGACTTTTATAATGTCTGTTGTCTGTATTGTCTGTGTCATCTATATCTTTTGTGTTATCATTGTCTTTAATAATATCTGTGTCGTCTGTGTCATCTGGGTTGTCTGTTCTATAGTGACATAATTTTCATTTATTATTTCTGTGTCGTCTGTCTCTGTTATGATATGATTGTCATTTTTAACGTCTGTCGCCTGTGTCGTCTGTGTCAACTGCGATATTGTCATTTATAATAGTGTCGTATGTGTCATCTATTTCTATTGTGACATCATTGTCATTTATAATGTCTGTGTTGTCTGTGTCTATTGTAAAATCAGTGTCATTTATAATGTCAGTGTCGTCTGTGTCTATTGTGTCTATTGTGACGTCATTTTCTTTTATAATTTCTGTCGACAGTGTTGTCTGTGTCTCTTCTATCATCATTGTTTTTTATAATGTCTGTGTCGTCTGTCATTTGTGTCTATTTTGACCTCATAGTCATTTATAATATGTGTCTTCTGTGTCATCTGTGTGTATTGTGACATCTTTGTCATTTATATTGTCTTTGTCCTCTGTGTCTATTGTGACATCATTGTCATTTATAATGGATGTGTTGTCTGTGTCTATTGTGAAATCATTGTCAGTTATAATGTCTGTGTCGTCTGAGTCTCTTGTGACATCATTATCATTTATAAAGTCTGCGTCGTCTGTGTCGTCTATGTCGTCTCTGTCATCTGTGTGTATTTTGACATCATTGTCCTTTATAATATTAGTGTCGTCTGTGTCGTCTTTTCTATTGTGACATAATTATCATTTATAATGGATGTGTTGTCTGTGTCTATTATGGAACCATTGTAATTTATATTTTCTGTGTCGTCTCTGTCGTCTGTGTCCTCTCTGTCTATTGTGAATTCATTGTCATTTACAATGTCTGTCTTCAGTGTCGTCTGTGTCTAGTTTGACATCATTGATATTTATAATGTCTTAGTCGTCTGTGTCATTTCTGTCATCTGTGTCGTCAGTGTCTATGGTAACATAATTGTCATATATAATGTCTACGTCATCTCTGTCGTCTGTGTCTATTTTTATAGCATTGTCATTTATGTCTGTGTCGTCTCTTTATATTGTGACAACATTTTCATTTATAATGTGTGTCTTCTGTGTCGTCTGTTTGTATTTTGAAATAATTTTCATGTATAATGTCAGTGTCATCTTTGTCTACTGTGACATCATTGTCATTTTTAATGTCTGTGTGTTCTGTGTCGTCTGTGTCTTTTATGAAATGATTGTAATTTATCATGTCTGGGTAGTCTGTGTCGTCTGTGCCTATTGTGATATAATTGTCATGTATAATACCTTGTCGTCTGTGTCGTTTGTGTCTATTGTGACATCGTTTTCATTTATAATGTCTGTGTGGTCTGTGTCGTCTTTGTCTATTGTGACATCAATGTTATTTATAATGTCTGTATCATCTGTGTCATCTGTGATATCATTTTCAATTACTGTGTCATCTGTCATCTCTGTTTATTGTGACATCTTTGCCATTTAACATCTGTGTTGTCTGTGTCGTCTGTTATTTCTGTGCCTATTGTGAAATCACTGTTATTTAAAAAGTCTGTCTTGTCTGTGTCATCTGTGTATATTGTCACATCATTGTCATTTATAATGTCTTTGTCGTCTGTGTCTATTGTGATGTCATTTTCATTCATAATGTCTGTGTTGTCTGAGTCATCTGTGTCTATTGTGACATCGATGTCATTAATATCTGTGTCATCTGTGTCGTCTGTGTCTCTTGTGACATCATTTTCTTTTATAATATCCGTGTGGTCTGTGTCTATTGTGTCAACATTGTCATTTATAATGTCTGTGTCGTCTGTATCTTTTGTGATATCATTGACATTTATAATGTATTTTTTCATCTGTGTCGTCTGTGTCATCTTTGTCTATTGTGATATCATTGCCATTAATAATGTCTGTGTCGTCTGAGTCATCTGTGTCCTCTGAGTCATCTGTGTCTATTGTGAAAACATTTTCATTCATAATGTGTGTGTCATCTGTGTCTATTTTGACATCATAATCATTTATAAAGTCTGTGTCTTCTGGGTCGTCTGTGTAGTCTTTTTCTATTGTGATGTCATTTTTAATTATAATGTTGGTGTCTCCTGTGTCCTCTGTAAAGTCTGGGTCGTCTGTGACCTCTGTGTCTATTGTGAAATCATTGTCATTGGTATTCTCTGTGTTGTCTGTGTCTATTGTGACATTATTGTCATTGATAATGTCTGTGTCATCTGTGTCTATTTTGCTATCATTGTCATTTATAACGCCTGTGTCGTCTGTGTCTATTGTAAAATCATTGTCATTTATAATGTCTGTCGTCTGTGTCTATTGTAACACCATTGTCATTTATAATATCTGTGTCTTCTATGTCGTCTGTGTCTATTGTGACATAATTTTCATTTATAAAGTCTGTGTAGTCGTTGTTGTCTGTGTCTATTTTGACATCATTGTCATTTTTAATGACTGGTTCGTCTGTGTCATCTGTGTCTATTGTGACATCATTGTCATTTATATTGTCTGTGTCGTCTGTGTAATCATTTTCATTTATAAAGTCTTTGTTGTCTGAGTTTTGTGACATCATTGTCTTTTATAATGTCTTTTTCGTCTATGTTGTCTGTTTTTATTGTGACATAATTTTAATTTATAAGGTCTCTGTCATCTGTGGCTTTTGTGACATCATTGTCATTTCAGTGTCTGTGTAGTCTGTGTCATCTATATCTATTGTGACATCATTGTCATTTATAATGTCTGTGTCTATTGTGACATCATTGTCATCTATGTCTGTGTCGTTTGTGTCGTCTGTGTGTATTGTGACATCATTTTGATTTATAATGTCTGTGTCGTCTGTGTAAGCATTGTCATTTATAATGTCTGTGTCATCTTTGTCGTCTGTGTCTATTGTGACATCATTGTCACTTATGTCTGTGTCGTTTTTTGTCGTCCGTTTGTATTGTGATATCTTTGTAATTTATAATGCGTGTGTCATCTGTGTATATTGTGAACATCATTGTCATTTATAATATCTGTGTCGTCTGTCTTCTGTGTGGTCTGTATCCTCTGTGACGTCTGTGTCAATTGTGACATCATTGTCATTTATAATGTCTGTGTTGTCTGTGTCTATTGTGACATAATTGTCATTTCTAAAGTCTGTCTTCTGAGTTGTCTGTGTCTATTGTGACATAATTGTCATTAAAAATATCTGTTTCGTCTGTGTTGACAGTGTTTATTGTGACATCACTGTTATTTATAATGTCTGTGTTGTCTTTGCTATCTGTGTCATCTGTGTCTATTGTGACATAATTTTCATTTATTATATCTGTGTCGTTTTCTGTGTTGTTTCATCATTGTCATTTATAAAGTCTGTGTCGTCTGTGTCATCTGTGACTATAGTGATACCATTGTCATTTGTAGTATCTGTGTCTTCTGTGTGGTCTGTGTCTATTTTGACAACATTGACATTTATACTGTATGTGTCAGCTGCGTTGTCTGTGTCGATTGTGACATCATTGTCTTTTATAATGTCTTTGTCATCTGTGTCGTCTGTGTCTATTGTGAAATAATTGTCATTTATCACATCTTTGTCATCTGTGTGTATTGTGAAATCATTGTCATTTATAATGTCTGTGTCGTCGTGTGTCTATTTTGATATCATTGTAATTTATACTGTCTGTGTCATTTGTGTCTATTGTGACATCATTGTAATTTATAATGTCTTTGTAGTCTGTGTCTATTGTGACATCATTGTCATTTATAATGTCTGTGTTGTCTATGTCTTCTGTGTCCATTGTGACATCAATGTCATTTATAATGTCTGTGACTTCTGTGTCTGTGTCGTCAGTGTCTATGGTGACAGCAGTGTCAATTATAATTTCTGTGTCGTCTGTGTCTACTCTGAAATCATTTGCATTTATGTCTGTGTCATCTATGTCTATTGTGATATCATTGTCATGTATAATGTCTATGTCATCTGTTTCATTGTTAAAAAATTGTCATTTATAATATCTGTGTCGTCTGTGTCATCTGTGGCTATTGTGACTTAATTGTCAATTTTAGTGTCTGTGTAGTCAGTGACGTCTGTGCCTATTTTGGCACCGTTGTCCTTTATAATGTCTGTGTCGTCTGTGTCTTTTGTGCCATCATTGTCATTTATAATATCTGTGTAGTCTGTGTCATCTCTGTCTATTATGACATCATGTAGTTTATAATGTCTGTGTCGTCTGTGTCTATAGTGACGTAATTTTCATTTATAATGTCTGTGTTTTCTGTCGTCTGTGTCTATCTTGACATCATTTTCATTTATAATGTATGTGCCGTCTGTGTCGTCTGTATCTATTGTGACATCATTGTCATATATAATGTCTGTGTTGTATGTGTCTATTCTGACAACATTGTCATTTATAAAGACTGTATCCTCTGTGTCTATTGTGACATAATTGTCATTTATAAATTTTTTTTGTCTGTGTCTATTGTTACATCATTACCATTTGTAATGTCTGTGTCATCTCTGTCATCTCTTTCGTCTGTGTCTATTGTGACATCATTGTCGTTTATAATGTATGTGTCGTCTGTGTCTATTGTGACATCATTTTCTTTAATAATGTCTGTCGTCTGTGTCGTTAGTTCCTATTGTGAAATCTTTGTCATAAATTATGTCTCTGTCGTCGGTGTATTCTGTCATTTTTGTCTATTGTGACATCATTGTCATTTATAATGTCTTTGTCTGTGTATTGTGTCATCAGTGTCTATTTTGACATCATTGTCATTTATATCTGTCATCTGTTTCTATTGTGACATCATTGTCTTTATCATGTCTTTGTCGTCTGTGTCCTATGTGTCGTCTATGTAGTCTGTGTCGTCTGTGTCTATTGTGACATCATTGTCATTTATAATGTCTGTGTCTTCAGTTTCTTTTGTGACATCATTGTAATTTATATCTGTGTTGCCTGTGTCAATTGTGACATCATTGACATTTATAATGTCTGTGTCATCTGTGTCGTCTGTGTCATCTGTGTTTTCTGTGTCTATTGTGACATCATTGTCATATATAATGTCTTTGTCGTCTGTGTCATCTGCATCAGCAGTGTATATTGTGACATCATTGTCATAAATAATGCCTGTGTTGTCTTTTTTGTCTGTTTTGTCTGTGTCGTTTGTGTCGTCTGTGTATATTGTCACATCATTTTCATTTATAATATCTTGTTGTATGTGTCGTCAACATCCTCTGTTTCTTCTGTTTCTTTTTTGACCTCATTGTCATTTATAACATCTGTGTCGTCTGTCTCGTCTGCCTTTCTTTGCCCGACTTTGCCATTCTCCGCCCGTCTTTGCCCTTCTCCAATGCTCTCCACAATTCTCCGCCCGTCTTTGCCCTTGTCAGCCTGTCTTTGCCCTTGTCAGCCCGTCTTTGCCCTTCTCCGCCCGTCTTTACCCTTCTCCGCCCGTCTTTACCCTTCTCCGCCCGTCTTTACCCTTCTCCACCTATCTTTGCCCTTCTCCTCCCATCTTTGCCACTCTCAGCACTTCTTTGCATTTCTCTGACCGACTTTGCCTTTCTCCAACCATCTTTGCCATTCTCCGGTACTCTCCGCAATTCTCCACCCGTCTTTGCCCTTCTCCACCTATCTTTGCAATTGTCAGCCCTTCTTAGACGTTGTCCGCCCGTCTTATCACTTGTGTACCCGTCTTTGCCTTTGTCCACCCATCTTGGCAATTGTCCGTTTCTTTGCACTTCTGCGCCCGTCTTTGATCTTCTCCTCCCGTCTTTGTCATTCTCCGCCCGTCTTTGCACTTCTCTGCCCGTCTTTGCGCTTTTTTGCCCGTCTTTGCTCCTCTCCGCCCATCTTGGCATTTCTTCGTCCATCTTTGCATATTTCCGCCCGTCTTTGCACTTGTCCCACTGTCTATGCACTTCCCTGCCCGTCTTTGCCCTTCTCCACCCCTATTTGCCCTTCTCCGCCCGTCTTTGCCCTTCTCCGCCCGTCTTTGCACTTCTCCGCCCGTCTTTGCCCTTCTCCGCTCCTCTTTGCGCTTCTCCGCCCGTCTTTGCGCTTCTCCGCCCGTCTTTGCGCTTCTCCGCCCGTCTTTGCGCTTCTCCGCCCGTCTTTGCGCTTCTCCGCCCGTCTTTGCGCTTCTCCGCCCGTCTTTGCGCTTCTCCGCCCGTCTTTGCCCTTGTCCGCCCGTCTTTGCCCTTGTCCGCCCGTCTTTGCCCTTGTCCGCCCGTCTTTGCCCTTCTCTGCCCGTCTTTGCCCTTCTCCGCCCATCTTTGCCCTTCTCCGCCCGTCTTTGCACTTTTACCACCGTCTTTGTTCTTGTCCGCCTCTTTTTGCCCTTGTCCGTCCGTCTTTGCCCTTCTCCGCCCATCTTTGCACTTGTGCGCCCGTCTTTGCCTTTGTCCGCCTTCCTTTGCAATTGTCCGCCTGTCTTTACTCCTCTTCGTCCGTCTTTGCCCTTCTCCGCCCGTCTTTGCTCTTCTCCGCCCCTCTTTGCCATTCACTGGTACTCTCCACAATTCTCCGACTGTCTTTGCCCTTCTCTGCCCGTCTTTGCCCTTCTCTGCCCGTCTTTGCCCTTCTCCGCCCGTCTTTGCCCTTCTCCGCCCGTCTTTGCCCTTCTCCGCCCGTCTTTGCCCTTCTCCGCCCGTCTTTGCCCTTCTCCGCCCGTCTTTGCCCTTCTCCGCCCGTCTTTGCCCTTCTCCGCCCGTCTTTGCCCTTCTCCGCCCGTCTTTGCCCTTCTCCACACGTCTTTGCCCTTCTCCACACGTCTTTGCCCTCCTAGCTCACGTCTTTGCCTTCCTTTGCCCATCTTTTCCCTCGTCTGCCCGTATTTGCCTTCTCCGCCCATGTTTGCCCTTCTCCGTCTGTCTGTGCCAATCTTTGGGATTCTCCATCCTTTTTCATCCGTCTTTGCCCTTCTCCGTTGTTCTCAGCACTTCTCCTCCCGTCTTTGCCATTCTCCGCCCGTCTTTGCCATTCTCCGCCCGTCTTTGCCATTCTCCGCCCGTCTTTGTCCTTCTCCCCCCATCTTTGCACTTGTGAGCCCGTCTTTGCCCTTCTGTGCCTGTCTTTGCTCTTCTCGGCATGTCTTTGCACTTCTCTGCCCGTCCTTGCATTCTCCACACTTGTTTGCCCTTCTCCGGCTGTCTTTGCCCTTCTCCGCATGTCTTCGCTCTTCTCTGACTCACTTTGTGCTTCTCCACCCGTCATTGCTTGTCTTTGCACTTCTCTGCCCGTCTTTGCATTCTCCGCACTTGTTTTCACTTCTCCGCCCGTCTGTGACCTTCTCTGCCCGTCTTTGTCACTCTCCGACATTCTTTGCCCTTGTCCGCCCGTCTTTGCCCTTGTCCGCCCGTCTTTGCCCTTGTCCGCCCATCTTTCCCCTTCTCCGCCCGTCTTTCCCCTTCTCCGCCCGTCTTTCCCCTTCTCCGCCCGTCTTTCCCCTTCTCCGCCCGTCTTTCCCCTTCTCCGCCCGTCTTTCCCCTTCTCCGCCCGTCTTTCCCCTTCTCTGCCCGTTTTTCCCCTTCTCCGCCCGTTTTTCCCCTTCTCCGCCCGTTTTTCCCCTTCTCCGCCTGTCTTTCCCCTTCTCCGCCCGTCTTTGCCACTCTCCGGACGTCTTTTCCACTCTCCTCACTTCTTTGCCACTCTCCTCACTTCTTTGCCACTCTCTGCCTGTCTTTCATTTGTGAGCCCATCTTTGCCCTTCTGCACCCGTCTTTGCCCTTCTCCCCCCATCTTTATTCTTGTCCGCATGTTTTTGCCCTTGTCCCACCGTCTTTGCCCTTCTCCGCCCGTCTTTGCCCTTCTCCGCCCGTCTTTGCCCTTCTGCGCCCGTCTTTGCCCTTCTGCGCCCGTCTTTGCCCTTCTGCGCCCGTCTTTGCCCTTCTGCGCCCGTCTTTGCCCTTCTCCGCCCGTCTTTGCCCTTCTCCGCCCGTCTTTGCCCTTCTCCGCCCGTCTTTGCCCTTCTCCGCCCGTCTTTGCCCTTCTCCGCCCGTCTTTGCCCTTCTCCGCCCGTCTTTGCCCTTCTCCGCCCGTCTTTGCCCTTCTCCGCCCGTCTTTGCCTTTCTCCGCCCGTCTTTGCCCTCCTAGCTCACGTCTTTGCCTTCCTTTGCCCATCTTTTCCCTCGTCTGCCCGTATTTGCCTTCTCCGCCCATGTTTGCCCTTCTCCGTCTGTCTGTGCCAATCTTCGGGATTCTCCATCCTTTTTCATCCGTCTTTGCCCTTCTCCGTTGTTCTCAGCACTTCTCCTCCCGTCTTTGCCATTCTCCTCCCGTCTTTGCCATTCTCCGCCCGTCTTTGCCATTCTCCACCCGTCTTTGTCCTTCTCCCCCCATCTTTGCACTTGTGAGCCCGTCTTTGCCCTTCTGTGCCTGTCTTTGCTCTTCTTGGCACGTCTTTGCACTTCTCTGCCCGTCCTTGCATTCTCCACACTTGTTTGCCCTTCTCCGGCTGTCTTTGCCCTTCTCCGCATGTCTTCGCTCTTCTCTGACTCACTTTGTGCTTCTCCACCCGTCATTGCTTGTCTTTGCACTTCTCTGCCCGTCTTTGCATTCTCCGCACTTGTTTTCACTTCTCCGCCCGTCTGTGCCCTTCTCTGCCCGTCTTTGTCACTCTCCGACATTCTTTGCCCTTGTCCGCCCGTCTTTGCCCTTGTCCGCCCGTCTTTGCCACTCTCCGGACGTCTTTTCCACTCTCCTCACTTCTTTGCCACTCTCCTCACTTCTTTGCCACTCTCTGCCTGTCTTTCATTTGTGAGCCCATCTTTGCCCTTCTGCACCCGTCTTTGCACTTCTCCGCTCGTCTTTGCCCTTCTCCCCCCATCTTTGTTCTTGTCCGCATGTTTTTGCCCTTGTCCGACCGTCTTTGCCCTTCTCCGCCTATCTTTGCACTTGTCAGCCCTTCTTAGCCGTTGTCCGTCCGTCTTATCACTTGTGCAACCGTCTTTGCCTTTGTCCGACCGTCTTGGCAATTGTCCGCCTTTCTTTGCCCTTCTCGGCCCGTCTTTGCCCTTCTCCACCCGTCTTTGCCCTTCTCCACCCGTCTTCGACCATCTTTGTACTTTTCCGATATTCTCCACACTTCTCTGCCCGTTTTTGCCCTTCTGCCCTCATGTTTTCCCATCTCCGCCCGTCTTTGCCCTTCTCCGATATTCTCCACATTTCTCTGCCCACTTTTGCCCTTCTCTGCCCTTCCTTGCCCTTCTCCATCCTACTTTGCCCTTCTCCGCCCGTCTTTGCCCTTCTTTGCACTTCTCCAGTATCCTCCGCACCTCTCCACCCGTCTTTGCCCTTCTCCGCCCGTCTTTTCCCATCTTTGCGCTTCTCCGATTTCCTCCACACTTCTCCACCCGTCTTTGCCCTTCTCCCATCCTATTTTCTCTGCTCCGCCTGCCTTTGCCCTTCTCCGCCCGTCTATGCCCTTCTTCCACTGTTTTTGCCCTTCTCCCCCTTCTTTGCCCTTCTCCCCGCGTCTTTGCCCTTCTCCACCCGTCTTTGCCCTTCTCCGCCCGTCTTTGCCCTTCTCCGCCCGTCTTTGCCCTTCTCCGCCCGTCTTTGCCCTTCTCCGCCCGTCTTTGTTCATCTTTGCACTTCTCCGATATTCCCCTCCCTTCTCCACCCGTCTTTGCCCTTCTCCCCTCATGCTTTCCCATCTCTGCCCGTCTTCACCCTCCTCCGCCCGTCTTTGCCCTTCTCCGATATTCTCCACATATCTCCGCCTGCTTTTGCCCTTCTCTTCCCTTCTTTGCCCTTCTCACCCCTTCTTTGCCCTTCTCCGCCCGTCTTAGCCCTTCTCCGCCCGTCTTTGCCCTTCCTTTATCTTTTCTGCACTTCTATGCCAATCTTTGCCCTTCTCTGCACGTCTTTGCCCTTCTCCCCTTGTCTTTGCACATCTTTGCACTTCTCCGATATTCTCTGCACTTCTCCACCCGTCTTTGTCCTTCTCAGCCCATCTTTGCCCTTCTTAGTCCCACTTTGTTCTTCTCTGCCCCTCTTTGCCCTTCTCCCCCTGTTTTTGTCATTCTCCACCCGTCTTTGCCATTCTCCGCCCGTCTTTGCCATTCTCCGCCCGTCTTTGCCATTCTCCGCCCGTCTTGGCCATTCTCCGCCCGTCTTGGCCATTCTCCGCCCGTCTTGGCCATTCTCCGCCCGTCTTGGCCATTCTCCAATATTCTCCACCCTTCTCTGTCCGTTTTTGCCCTTATCCCCTTATGTTTTCCCTTCTCCGCCCGTCCTTGCCCTTCTCCGCCCGTCCTTGCCCTTCTCCGCCCGTCCTTGCCCTTCTCCGATATTATCCACCCTTCTCCGCCCGTCTTTGCCCTTCTCCGCCCTTCTTTGCCCTTCTCCGCCCCTCTTTGCCCTTCTCCGCCCCTCTTTGCTTCTTTTGAACTTTTCCAATAATCTCCGCCCTTCTCCGCCCGTCCTTGCCCTTCTCCGCCTGTCCTTGCCCTTCTCCTCCTCTCTTTGCCTTTCTTTGATATTCTCCGTCCTTCTCCTCCCATCTTTGCCCTTCTCAGCCCGCCTTTCCCCTTTTCCTCCCATCTTTGCACTGCTTTGCACTTCTCCGATATTATCCGCCCGTCTTTGCCCTTCTCCGCCCGTCTTTGCCCTTCTCCGCCCGTCTTTGCCCTTCTTTGCACTTGTCCGATGTTCTCCTCCCTTCTCCACCCGTCTTTGCCCTTCTTTGCCCTTTTCTTAACTTCTCTGCCCAGCTTTGCCTTTCTCCACACTTCTTTGCCCTTCTCCGCCCGTCGTTGTCTTTCTTTGCATTTCTCCAATATTCTCCGCCCGTCTTTGCCCTTCTCCGCCCGTCTTTGCCCTTCTCCGCCCGTCTTTGCCCTTCTCCGCCCGTCTCCGCCCTTCTCCGCCCGTCTCCGCCCTTCTCCGCCCGTCTCCGCCCTTCTCCGCCCGTCTCTGCTTTTCTTTGAACTTCTCCAATATTGTATACACTTCTCCGCCCGTCTTTGCCCTTCTCCTAAACTCTTTGCCCATCTTTGCATTTCTCCATTATTTTCCACCCTTCTCTGCACGTCTTATCCCTTCTCTGTACGTCTTTTCCCATCTTTGCACTTCTCTGATATTCTCTGCCCTTCTCCGCTTATCTTTGCCCTTCTTCGCCCCTCTTTGCCCTTCTCCGCTCCTCTTTGCCTCCTTTGAAATTCTCCGATAATCTCTGCCCTTCTCCGCCCCTTTGCCCGTCTCCGCCCATCTTTGCCCTTCTCCGATATTCTCCGTCCTTCTCCTACCATCTTTGCTCTTCTCAGCCCGTCTTTGTCCTTCTCCCATCTTTGCCCTTCTTTGCACTTCTCCAATATTCTCCGTCCATCTCCGCCCGTCTTTGCCCTTCTCTGCTCGTCTTTGCCCTTCTCTGCTCGTCTTTGCCCTTCTTTGCACTTCTCCAATATTCTCCACCCTTCTCCACCTGTTTTTGACCTTCTCTGCCCATGGTTACCCTTCTCCACCCATTATTGCCCTTCTCCGCCCATCTTTGCACTTCTCGTATATTCTCCACACTTCTCTGCCCGTCTTTGCCCTTCTCCACCCGTCTTTGCCCTTCTCTGATATTCTCCTCCTTTCTCCAACAGTCTTTGCCCTTCTCCCACCTTCTTTGACTTTCTCCGAACTTCTCCAAAATTATCTGATCTATTTCGAACTTCTCTGAATTCTACTACCTTCTCTGAACTTCCTTTGGCTTCTCTGACCTTCTCTGTCCTTCTACGAACTTCTCCGTCCTTCTCTGTCCTTCTACGAACTTCTCCGACCTTCTCTGAACTTCTTTGACGTTTTCCGACCTTCTTTTACCTTCTCCGACATTCTTTGACCTTCTCGGATCTTCTCTGATGTTCTTTGACCTTCTCCAAACTTCTCTGACCTTTTCCGATAATCTTTGACTTTCTCCAAA
This sequence comes from Phaenicophaeus curvirostris, assembly GCF_032191515.1. NCBI lineage: Eukaryota > Metazoa > Chordata > Aves > Cuculiformes > Cuculidae > Phaenicophaeus > Phaenicophaeus curvirostris. Next base: position 387,165 of record NW_027206730.1, read on the forward strand.
TATCTCCTTCCTTCTCTGACCTTCTTAGAACTTCTTTGATTTTTTCCAAACTTCTTTGACCTTCTCTGATCCTCTTTGATATTTTCCGACCTTCTCCGGCCTTCCTTGACCTTCTCCGGCCTTCCTTGACCTTCTCCGGCCTTCCTTGACCTTCTCCGGCCTTCCTTGACCTTCTCTGGCCTTCCTTGACCTTCTTCCATCTTCTCTGACCTTCTTCGACCTTCTCTGACCTTCTTCGACCTTCTCTGACCTTCTTCGACCTTCTCTGACCTTCTTCGACCTTCTCTGACCTTCTCCGAATTGCTCAATGAGGTCGCTGTAGACACAGAAGACACAGACTTTCTAAACCTCAATGAGGTCGCTGTAGACACAGATGACAAAGACTTTCTAAACCTCAATGAGATCGTTATAGACACAGACGACCCAGACTTTCTAAACCTCAATGAGGTCGCTATAGACACAGACGACACAGACGACACAGACGACACAGACTTTCTAAACGTCAGTGAGGTCGCTATAGATACAGACGACACAGACTTTCTAAACGTCAGTGAGATCGCTATAGATACCGACGACACAGACTTTCTAAGCCTCAATGAGGTCACTAAATGTAATGACGACACAGACTTTCTAAACGACAGTGAGGTCGCTGTAGACACAGGCGACACAGACTTTCTAAACCTCAATGAGGTCGCTGTGAACACAGACGACACAGACTTTCTAAACATCAATGAGGTCACTATAGACACAGATGACACAGACTTTCTAAATGTCAGTGAGGTCACTATAGACACAGACGACCCAGACGACAGTGAGGTCGCTATAGACACAGGCAACACAGACTTTCTAAACGACAATGAGGTTGCTGTAGACACAGGCAACACAGACTTTCTAAACGACAATGAGGTCGCTGTAGACACAGGCGACACAGACTTTCTAAACGACAATGAGGTCGCTGTAGACACGCTCTGACTTCCCCGACCATCTTTGACCTTCTCTGAACTTCTCTGATCTTCTCTGACCCTCTTTATACTTCTCCAACTTTCTTTGACTTTCTCCTGGCTTCTTTGACTTTCCCCAAACTTCTCCTAATCCTTTGTCCTTCTGCGACCTTCTCCGACCCTCTCTGACCTTCTCCGACCCTCTCTGACCTTCTCCGACCCTCTTCTGACCTTCTTTGACCCTCTCTGACCTTCTTTGACCTTCTCCGATCCTCTCTGATCTTCTCTGACCTTCTCCGATCCTCTCTGACCTTCTCTGACCTTCTCCGACCTTCTTTTAACTTATCTGACCTTCTCCAACGTTCTCCCACCTTCTCCGACCTTGTCTGACCTTTCCGACCTTCTTTGACATTTTCCGACCTTCTCCCATTTTCTCCAACCGTCTTTATCTTTCTCCAACCTTCTTTGACCTTCTCCGAGCTTCTCCGACCTTTTCCGAGCTTCTTTATCTTTCTCCGACCCTCTTTGACCTTCTCCGACCACCTTTGAACTTCTCCGAACTACTCTGACCTTCTCCGACCTTCTCTGAACTTCTCCAACTGTCTTTATCTTTCTCCAACCTTCTTAGGCCTTCTCCAAGCTTCTTTGACCTTCTGCGACCTTCTCCAAGCTTCTTTTACTTTCTCCGACCTTCTCCATGCTTTTTTGACCTTATCTGACCTTCTCCTAACTTCTCCGAAATTCTCCAACCTTCTTCAAATTTCTTTGACCTTCTCCGACCATCTTTTACCTTCTTCGACCTTCTCCAATCTTCTCCAACCTTCTTTATCTTTCTCCAACCTTCTTTGACCTTCTCTGAGCTTCTTTGACCTTCTCCGAAATTCTCTGACCTTCTTTGACCTTCTCTGAAATTCTACGAACTTCTTTGAAATTCTCCAACCACCTTTGACCTTTTCCGACCTTCTTTGAACTTCTCCAACCTTCTTTGACATTTTCTGACCTTCTCCGAACTAATCCGACCTTCTCTGACCTACTCTTAACTTCTCTGACCTTCTCCGATATTCTTCGAACTTCTTTGAACTTCTCCAACCTTCTCCCACCTTCTTTGCCCTTCTCCCACCTTCTTTGCCCTTCTCCCACCTTCTTTGCCCTTCTCCCACCTTCTTTGCCCTTCATTTCCCTTGTTCGACCCTCTTTGTAGACCTTGTAGTTGTAGAGAGCAATGAGGTCTCCCCTCAGCCTCCACTTCTCCAGGTTAAACAACCCCAGGTTTCTGAGCCATTTCTTATAAGGCCATGTGTGTACATAAAAAAGAGCTGACTTGTTTGAGAGGAACTAGGAGCCCTACAGACAGAGGATTATAAAAAAGAGCAGGGACTAGCACAAAAATTCAGAAACAGCAAGAGAAGTAAAGGGGAGTGTCAAGATTCAGAGTGAAGGGAAAAGCTGGAACAGCAACAGTAAGCAATACAAAGGAATAGAGAAAGAAAGAAAGAGAAAGAAAAGCAAGGCATTTGCAGGTGCAGAGAAAGAACAAGCTACAAGGATCAAGCCAGTGAAATTGTGGGGGAACAGAATGAGGAACGCAGATTGGGATAAAGATGGAAAAGGAAAAAAATAGTATAGGCAGAGAACAGATACTGAAGACTAGGGGGGGGGAAAAAAAGAGAGAAAAGAGCACAGAAAAATTAAAGAGTAGGGGTATAGGGATACCTGGGAACAGGAATTGTAGCAGCACGATAAATGAAAGGAACCAAAAAGTCCAGCTCTAAAATGTTTGTTACCTAGTTCCATCACTGTCACAACTAGCAATGTTGCAGTGACAGCACGCATACTGTTATTTCTTGTAAGGATACTTTCAGACATGTAGTAGTGTTGTTCTAGCTGAGAATGTAAGGCAGAGTTAATAAAACACAGCTCCTCCTCAGGCACTCTTTATACCTGTGAGGGCTTCACCACACCCCAGTCACAGGTGGTGGGTGGGAAGGCCCAGGGGTTATATAAGCCACAGGCCTTGCCTCTGGAGGTCATTTAGGTTGTGGTTTATCCTTGAGATTAGAGTTTTGCTGCTGTTTCCATTCATTGTAGCTTTTAGGCAGATTAAGCTAGTTGGGTAAGTGGTGGTTTTTGGCTTTTTTAGTTTTTTTTTTTCTTTTTGTTCTTCTAAAGAAGCAGAGGTGTCTGTTGGAGGTATGAGCTTTGGAAGAGTCCAGGCGAAGCAGCACATCCAGGTGTAACTATGGGGCTTTTTTGTCAGTAATTTTTGATTGGGTGTTGGAGGGGGCAAGATGTTTTTGGTATCCTTCTTTGTATTTTTTTCTGGGTGCTTTGCCTCGAGTTTTTGGTTATGGGATGATTTGTTGTTGTTCCTCATTCTGTGTGGCATGATGTATTGGTCCTAGGGGCTCTGCAGTTTGTAATGGGCACCTTGTGGGTGATAATAATCAGGAATGAAGTTTGTTGGCCTAGGGTAGGAAGTAGAGTCTGTGGGTTGGTGGAAGATAGAAGGGGCCAGGGGAGCCCTGGGAAGGGCTCAGGAGCACAGCTCCCAGGGAATAGCAACACAGAAGGGTCAGGGGGGTTAAAATATAGGGCAGGTGTTGTTAAGAAGGAGCCGGGTTCCTTCTCTGATTCTTCAGGGGTAGAAAAGGGCTTTAATGGTTTGGGGAAAGGGAGATGGGTTCATCAGTCTTTCTTGGGTCAGTTTGGTGGTCAGATGCAAGTGCCGTTCAGGTGTCTGTTGTTCTAGTCTTTCTGTAGCCAATGAGGTAATGATGAGGTTGAGACACAAGTTTAAAAGTATTAGTTATCCTAAGAAATGTCATCTCTAGGGCTTGGAGATCTCTGCTCCCTTATACCTTTTACTTATTGTGTTCCTCAATTAACTTCTTTGCGTGCATCCTGTCTCCATCCATCTGAATGTCCAGAGAAGAGTAATGTAGCTGGTGAAGGGGCTGGTGAACAAGCCTTATGAGGAGCGACTGAGAGAGCTGGGGGTGTTTAGCCTGGAGAAGAAGAGGCTGAGGGGAGACCTCATTGCTCTCTGCAGCTACCTGAAAGGAGGTTGTGGAGAGGAGGGAGCTGGTCACCTCTCCCAAGGGACAGGGGACAGGACAAGAGAGAATAGCCTCAAGCTCTGCCAAGGAAGCTTCAGGCTGTACATCAGGAAAAAATATTTCACTGAAAGGGTTATTGGGGATGGGCAAAGGCTGCCCAAGGAGGTGGTAGAGTCACCTTCCCTGGAGGTGTTTAAAGGATGGGTGGATGAGATGGTGAGGGGCATTGTTTAGTGATTGATAAGAATAGTTGGACTCAATGATCCAATGGGTCTTTTCCAACCTGGTGATCCTATGAATATCAGAGACCTTGCTACTTAAAGGTATGGACTCGCTGCCTATCTACAGTGCAGGGTTCTGCCGCTTGTTTCCCTTTAATTTCTCAGGGAAGAGATTGGATATTGTTTTGGCTCGTAACAGTTAGCAGCTGAGCAACTCTTCTTCATCTGGTCTGTGGGCACACAAGCCTCCCTTATTTAGTAGAGTTTTAGATTTTTCCTGAACTTGCCAGTGAGGCTTGCTCTGTTATTGCTTACAGCGGTTGTTACCTTGTCCCTGTTAATCCATTGTGTTTTTTTACGGTCATTGAGTTTCCAATTTAGGTCTTAGAGTAGTCAATCCCACTGTTGCGAGTTTTTCATTGGCTGACTGCCTCTGTAATTCCAGTCTCCATTGCTGTGTGGTGAGTGTCCTGTGTTTTTATGTCTTCTGTGTTAATAATCTTTACTGGGTTTTGATAAGAATATTTTTTTCAAGTTCTTCTTGTTCACTCCTACGACTAAAGTTTGGTTCCTTCCTAAAATGTGGATTTCCGTGGCTCATCTTTCTTTTGTCCTGGGTATCACCACTACTGGTCCTACAACTTAAGTGGTGAGGAGGAGAGGTAAGCAGATAGCAGAGAATTTTGGGGTGCTGGTGAGGCAGTCAGGCTTATTCTCATCATTGTGGGGCTGATGGTGAGGAGGAAGTTGAGTATGTCTAGAAGAGCAAAGTCTTATTTGTCAACATAGTATTTACTTTTGGTTTGGCAGGCACTGTGTGGGCCACCTTGGGAATGGGAAGAGCATTTGAGATGAGCTGGGTAGTAGGGAGAAGGAGCATGGGGCAGACTTCTCACAGGTGTGAGTAATTCTCTTAATTTAATTACCCTGAGTGATAACAGCTGCAGCATCTGACATAAGAACTGCTGTGGAGCAAGTGAGTGGAAGGACATGGCAGTTAGGCAGAGCAAGTTGTCATGTAAGGTGCTGACACTGATCAGTGCAATGCTGGCTGTTGGGGCTATTTTAGTTTTCTTGTAGATTGCAAAGTGGATTCTGGCAACTGTAGGATCATTCCAGGAAGCTGATGCTCTTGGAGTTTTTTTTCTGCTGAGGAAGCCTCCTGGTGGTCTGAAAGCTAAGTTGAGGGACGGGGGCAGGGGTGGGGTATGACAGAGGGGAGAAGGCTGGGGATGGCAGGGAGGGGTTTTAAAAGTAGCCTATGGGAGAGGGCTGTGCGGGAAGTGTCCCCTTTGGGCAGGGAGAGCTGGAGGGTGTTACTTCTCAGCCCAAAGCTAGCATGTTCCAGGCAGGGCCGTTCCAGCTTGTCTGTGCCGTGTGCTTTATATTCTGTTTCTCTTTTACGTTTCTTAAGCCTTGATGTCCCCTTTGCTTTAAAGGAATGCAGCATATGACTTGAGCAGCATCTCAAGGGTCTTGAATGCCTGTACTCATGGGTACAATACCAATTAGGCACTGTTCTTCTTGCATCATAACATAAGCGTGGATTGGCTTCATGTTTTCAAAGTTTCTAGTCAGCCAACTTTTCCCATGGCCTTGCAGCCTGTGTTGGCGGCCACAATCGTTAGTCATATGTTTTCAAGGATCCCTGTTGACCTGAGACTTCTTCCATGCATCTTGTGCCTTTAGTCATTTAAAAGGTGATCCTTTCACGTACATCCTCCCGGTTTTGGCCACATCCCGTTGTAATGAGTGATCCCTTACAGTATGCCGGACATGCCTCGAGCACCATATCTAGGGTCCTGAATGCTCGTACTCATCAATGCACTGTTGATTGGGCACTGCTTTTCTTGCATTGTGTTCCTAAAGCCTGGATTGGTCTCGTGTTTTGGCACTGTGTTTTTCTGTTAATTTTTCTTGCAGATGCTGAAGAGGAATGCAGTGACTGCAGGATTATTTCTGTTAGCTGATGTGATTTGAGCTGCTTTGTCCAAGGACAGCTTCATTCGTGGCCCTCTGAAAGCTAAGTTGAGAGACCGGAGTTGGGAAGCGGGAGGTGGGATGGGGCTAGCAGGGAGGGGTTTGGAAGGTAGCCTAGGCTGTGCAGGGAGTCCTCTTTGGGCAGGTGAAGGCAGAGGGGTCTACTTCTCAGCCCAAACCCTGTATGGGCAGGGCAGTTCCAGCCTGTATCTGTTGTTGTCTAGTTTGTGTAGTCACCGTGCCATGTCTGAAATTTTCTGCAGGTCTTGATGTTGTCTTTTGTGCTCAGGGCATCGCAGGCATGCCTTGGGCACCATGTCTAGGGTCCCAAGTGCTTGTACTGATCAAGGCAGTGTCAACGGAGTACTGCTTTTCTTTCTTCACATTTCTAAAGTGTGGATCGCTCTTGTGTTTTGGAAGCATCTGGTCAGTCGTCTTCTGCTGCAGCCTTACAGCCTGCCTCGCCATCCGGGATAGTTAGTCTTCTGTTTTCCTGGATCCCTGTTCTGGGACTTGTTCCATCCATCCTCTGCATCTTTAGATCTTTAAAAGGGGCTTCTTGCCCGTTCATCTTGCCAGTTGTGGCACCATCTCTTTGGAACCATGCACGGTTCTTCGCTTTTCCACGGCTACCAAAAGTTGTTCCTTGGAGCCCTGTCCATTGCCTTGCCCATTGGCATGCATGGTCCAGGAGTCCTCCTTGTTGCCGCGACTTTTCTTTTGTTCCCGGTTCACGACATTGGTCTTATGTGTTGATGTTCTGCGTGTGTTTGTGTCTGGTTGGAGCTGCTCTGCCAGGTGCGTAGAGGAGGCGATAAGCATCAGCAGGGGTATAGTGGCCCGATTGTGTGCTTAACGTTTTGACGTGCCTAGACATTGCGGTCTAGGGGCATCCCTTATTTGCAGAACTAGCAGCCCTAGGTGTGGCGGGTGAGGAGGGTAGTTTCTGCTTGTCTCTGGAGCCACAGAGGGGGTGGCCAAAACTGCATGGGAGCAGCCAGTGGAGCGGTAACGAAGGGGTTTGAATGTCAAGGGAGCAGCAATTAATGTTTGGATTTGGTTGTGGACAAGCTTTGCTTGGCTGTAATGTGCAGTAGAGTCTTGGAATTCTTAGGGCATTGCTGAGCGTCAGGGTGACTTCTTTGCTGTTGTGTTTTTCAGACGTAGCGGGCTGACCTGTGTGCCGAGGGGCACGGATGGAGTTGTGTGCAGTTAGTGTGCCATAGTGAGGTGAGTTGGCTGTGGTGTTGGTAGGGAAATGTAACCGTGGCTGTATGATCAGTTACCGTGTGTTGGTTTTCTTCAATGAAGTTATAATCATCCTTGCTGTTTGTATATTCCAGGTGGAGCTCAAGCCTCAACACAACCACAGAAGATGAGGCAAGCTGGGCATCTGAGCAGTCAAGGTAATGCAGTGGGAGATAGGTGTTGCTTGGGGCAGCCTGTGCTTTAGTGTAGTACAAAAGCATGCTTTTTCTGTGGCAGGTGCCAATTGCAGCCTCAGGGGGGTGAAGCTTCTTGCTGATGTGTGGTCTGAGAGGTGAGGAGGTTGTTGTTCAAATAGGTGTGTTAGAGCCCCGTAGTACGCAGCAACTCCATTGAGCATTGGCCTTTGGTTTTGTAGATGCTGTGTGGTCCGCTTTTAGAATGCAAAGAGCAGTTGAGGTGAACAGGGGAGTAGAGAGTTGGAGCACGGGACAGATTTCTCAGAAGCACAATAGTAAATTTTCTGTCTGTCTACCTGAAGTGCCCCAGGTGATGATGACTGCAACATCCAATGTTTGAGTTGGCATCAAATAGGTGAGCAGAATGCCTTGGCAGTTTTGCAGTGGGTGTAGTACAAGATGTTGGCAGTGAGCAGTGTGATGACTTGGAACTGTGGTTTCTGTATGTTTTTGGTTTGTTTTTTTTTTTGCAGATTATAGTCCAGGACAATGTGAGAGTGCAGGATTTTTCCAGTTAGTTGATGCAGTTTGTGTTTTTTCTGCCAAGGATATCTTCAGGCCCTCAGTCCTCAGAAAGTTAAGGGGGCTGTGGTTTTGGTCCGGGAAGAGGGCAGAATGTTGAGAATGGCAGGGAAGGGATTTAGCATAGGGTAGAGGGTTGTGCAGGAAGAGTGCACCTTGTTACACGTTTGGAGAGGGGTTTAATTTTCAGCCCCAAGCTAGCGTGCACCAGGCAGGGCAGTTCCAGCCTATATCTGTCTTGTTGTTTAGATTGTGTAGACTCTGCTGTGTCTTAAATCTTCTGCAGGTCTTGATGTCATCTTTGCATTTGGTCCACGTGTCTTCTCTAGACTCTTGGATGTCTGTTCTTAGTAAGGTGCTGATCGGGCACTGCTTTTCTTGCATTGTGATCTTCATGTACAGATAGGTCTTGTATTTTGGAAATTTCCGGTCAGTTGCCTATTGTGTAGGCATCGCAGGACACATTAGCATCCTCAGCCCTTATTGTTCCATTTTCTTAAATCCCTGTTCTGGCACTTCCTCCATACATACTCTGTTTTGAGGTCTTTAAGAAGGGCTCACCCTTGCATCCTTCTAGTTGTGGCTGTGGCTCTTAAAGGGGCCATAGTCTTCCATTTTTCAAGGGCTGACATAATCTTTCTTGCAGCTCCCTACATCTTGTTGCCCAATGCCAGCCCTCTTTTGAGAGTCATTCTTACCAAGTTTCCTTTTTGTTTCTGCATCCTGTCATTGCTTTTCTGTGCAGAGTCAGTCTGTGCACGTTTGAATCTGGCTGGAGCTGCTCTGCCTGAGCTAAAGAATCGGTAGTTAGCAGAAGAACAGCAGTGAAATTCGATCTTTAGATATACCCGTCTAGTTAGGCTTTGAAGGGCGAGGTGATACGGTGCATTCCAGAGCAAGTAGCCATAGATACATGGGGTGAGGAGAATCATTTTTGGTCGGTTATGCAGCCACAGAGGGAATGACCAAAGCCATCTCAGATCTGACGTTGGAGTGTCGGTAGAGCAGTTTAAATTCTTGGGGCAATAAATCTGGTGTGTATGGTTGTTAAGATTTGATTTTATCTTTTTTTTTTCTGCCTGGCTGTTGTGTGAAGAAGGGTTGCTATTCCTGAATCAAAACAGTGTGTGGAATTGTTTAGTTACTATCGAGTCTGGGGGTAAGTTATTGAATGTTGAGTTCTACAGGTGCAGAGGCATCGGGTCTGGCAGCAAGGGGTGACAATTGAACTGGGGGTAGATTCCCATAGCCAGGTGGGTTGGCTGCCGAGTCAACAGTTAGATATGACTTGTACCTACATTACCTACAAACGCCAGCTAGTTATTTTGTTTTGGTTTTATTTTTTGTCTTTCAAGATGCAATGAGCATCGTTGTCATATATGATGTCTGTGTCGTCTGTGTCTATTGTGACGTCATTGTTATATATAGTGTGTGTCTATTTTGAACATCACTGTCATTTTTAATGTTTCTGTTGTCTGTCTCTATTGTGAAATCATTGTCATTTATAATGTCAGTGTCATCTGTGTTGTCATTTTTGTCTGTCGTCTGTTTCTATTGTGACATCATTCTCATTTATAATATCTGTGTCATCATTTTCGTGTCTGTCATCTGTCTCTGTTGTGAAATCATTGTCCATTATAATGCCTGTGTCGCCTGGGTCCGCAGCGACCTCCCTGACGTTTAGAAACCCTGTGTCTCTAGCGACCTCACTGTCGTTTAGAAAGCCTGTGTCTCTAGCGACCTCACTGTCGTTTAGAAAGCCTGTGTCTCTAGCGACCTCCCTGTCGTTTAGAAAGCCTGTGTCTCTAGCGACCTCCCTGTCGTTTAGAAAGCCTGTGTCTCTAGCGACCTCACTGTCGTTTAGAAAGCCTGTGTCTCTAGCGACCTCCCTGTCGTTTAGAAAGCCTGTGTCTCTAGCGACTTCACTGTCGTTTAAAAAATCTGTGTCTCTAGCGACCTCACTGTAGTTTATAAAATCTGTGTCATCTGTGTCTATAGCGACCTCATTGAGGTTTAGAAAGCCTGTGTCGCCTGATTCTATAGCGACCTCATTGTGGTTTAGAAAGCCTGTGTCGCCTGTGTCTATAAAGACCTCCCTGACATTTAGAAAGCCTGTGTCGCCTGTGTCTATAAAGACCTCCCTGACGTTTAGAAAGCCTGTGTCGCCTGTGTCTATAGCGACATCATTGACGTTTAGACAGTCTGTGTTGCCTGTGTCTACAGCGACCTCACTGTCGTTCATAAGGTCTTTGTCGCCTGTGTCTAGAGCGACCTCACTGTCGTTCAGAAGGTCTGTGTCGTCTGTGTCTATAGCGACCTCAATGAGATTTAGGAAGTCTGTGTCGTCTGTGTCTATAAAGACCTCCCTGACGTTTAGAACGTCTGTTGTCTGTGTCATCAGTGTCTATAGCGAACTCATTGAGGTTTAGAAAGTCTGTGTCGTCTGTGTCTATAGCGACCTCATTGAGGTTTAGAAAGTCTGTGTTGTCTGTGCCTATAGCGACCTCATTGACGTTTAGAAAGTCTGTGTCGCCTGTGTCTATAGTGACCTCATTTATGTTTAGAAGGTCTGTGTCTCTAGAGACCTCACTGTCATTTATAAAATCTGTGTCATCTGTGTCTATAGCGACCTCAATGACGTTTAGAAAACTGTCGTCTGTGTCTATAGTGACATCTTTGACGTTTAGAAAACTGTCGTCTGTGTCTGTAGCGACCTCATTGACGTTTAGAAAGTCTGTGTCTATAGCGACCTCATTGACGTTTAGAAAGTCTGTGTCGCCTGTGTCTATAGTGACCTCATTGTGGTTTAGGAAGTCTGGGTCGCCTGTGTCTATAGTGACCTCATTGTCGTTTAGAAAGTCTGTGTCATCTGTGTCTCTAGCGACCTCACTGTCATTTAGAAAGTCTGGGTCATCCTTGTCTCTAGTGACCTCATTGACGTTTAGAACGTCTGTGTCGTCACTGTCTATAGCGACCTCATTGATGTTTAGAAAGTCTGTGTCGTCTGTGTCTATAGCGACCTCAATGAGTTTTAGAAAGTCTGTGTCGTCTGGGTCATCTGTGTCTATAGCGACTTCATTGAGGTTTAGAAAGTCTGTGTCGTCTGTGTCTATAGCGACCTCAATGAGGTTTAGAAAGTCTGTGTCGTCTGTGTCTCTAGCGACCTCACTGTCATTTAGAAAGTCTGGGTAGTCCTTGTCTATAGTGACCTCATTGACGTTTAGAACGTCTGTGTTGTCTGTGTCTATAGCGACCTCATTGAGGTTTAGAAATTCTGTGTCGTCTGTGTCTATAGTGACCTCACTGTCGTTCATAAGGTCTGTGTCGCCTGTGTCTACCGCGACCTCACTGTCGTTCAGAAGGTCTGTGTCGCCAGTGTCTACAGCGACCTCACTGTCGTTCAGAAGGTCTGTGTCGCCAGTGTCTACAGCGACCTCACTGTCGTTCAGAAGGTCTGTGTCGCCAGTGTCTACAGCGACCTCACTGTCGTTCAGAAGGTCTGTGTCGCCAGTGTCTACAGTGACCTCACTGTCGTTCAGAAGGTCTGTGTCGCCAGTGTCTACAGCGACCTCACTGTCGTTCAGAAGGTCTGTGTCGCCTGTGTCTCTAGTGACCTCGCTGTCATTCAGAAGGTCTGTGTCGCCTGTGTCTCTAGTGACCTCGCTGTGGTTTAGAAAGTCTGTGTCGCCTTCGTCTCTAGCGACCTCACTGTCGTTCATAAAGTTTGTGTCGTCTGCGTCTCTAGCGACCTCACTGTCATTCATAAAGTCTGTGTCGTCTGCGTCTCTAGCGACCTCACTGTCATTTAGAAATTCTGTGTCGCCTGTGTCTGTAGTGACCTCATTGATGTTTAGAAAGTCTGTGTCGTCTGCGTCTATAGCAACCTCACTGTTGTTTATAAAGTCTGTGTCGTCTCTGTCGTCTGTCTATTGTGACATCTTTGTCAATTACAATGTCTGTGTCTACTGTGTCTAATGTGACATCATTGTCATTTATAATGTCACTGTCATCAAGTATGCCCATCAAGTATGGTTGGACTCGATGATCCGGTGGGTCTCTTCCAACCCGGTGATTCTATGATTCATCGATGTCGTCAATGTCGTCGGTGTTGTTTGTGTATATTGGGACATCATTTTCATTAATATCTGTGCCATCTATGTCATCTGTGTCTAATGTGACATCATTGTAAAATATATTGTCTGTGTCCTCTTTGTCTATTGTGACACCCTTGTCACTAATAATGTCTGTGTCGTTGGTGTCGTATGTTTCGTTTTTGTCTATAGTGACTTCATTGATGTTTAGAAAGTTTGTGTCATCTGTGTCTACAGCGACCTCACTGTCGTTCATAATGTCTGTGTCGTCTGCGTCTCTAGCGACCTCATTGTTGTTCATAAAGTCTGTGTCGTCTGCGTCTATAGCGACCTCACTGTCGTTCATAAAGTCTGTGTCGTCTCTGTCGTCTGTCTATTGTGACATCTTTTTCAATTATAATGTCTGTGTCTACTGTGTCTCATGTGACGTCATTGTCATTTATATTGTCAGTGTCATCGATGTCGTCTGTGTTGTTTTTGTATATTGTGACATCATTTTTATTAATAATATCTGTGTCATCTATGTTGTCTGTGTCGTCTGTGTCTAATGTGACATCATTGTAAAATATATTGTCTGTGTCGTCTTTGTCTATTGTGACACCCTTGTCGCTAATAATGTCTGTGTCGTTGGTGTCGTATGTTTCATCTGTGTCTCTTGTGACATCATTGTCATTTATAATGTCTGTGTCGTCTGTTTCTATTGTGTCATCGTTGTCATGTATAATGTCTGTGTCGTCTGTGTCTATTGTGGCATCATTATCACTTTTAATACCTGTGTCTTTCATTTCACCTGTGTCGTCTCTGGTGTTTGTGTCTATTGTGACATCATTTTTATTTATAATATGTCATCTGTGTTTTCAGTGTCTATTGTGACTTCATTGCCCTTTATAATATCTGTGTCGTCTTTGTTGTGACATCACTGTCATTTCTACGTTCTGTCGTCTGTGTCTATTCTGAAATCATTGTCATTTAAAATGTCTCTGTCCTCTGTGTCTATTTTGACATCATTTTCATTTATAATGTCTGTGTCGTCTGTGTCTATTTTGACATCAATTTCATTTATTATGTCTGTCATCTGTGTGTAATTTGACATTATTGTCATTTTTAATGTCTGTGTAGTTGGTGTCATCTTTGTCTATATTGAAATCACTGTCATTTATAATGTCAGTGTAGTCTGTGTCATCTGTTTCTATTGTGATATCGTTTTAATTTATAGAGTCTGTGTCATTTGTTTCTATTTTGTTATAATTTTGATTTACAATGTCTGTGTCGTCTGTGTCTATTGTGACATCATTGTCATTTATAATGTCTGTGTCTTCTGTGTAGTCTGTCGTCTGTGTCATCTGTTTCTAATGTGACTCCATAGCAGTTTTTAATGTCTGTGTCGTCTGTTTCTATTGTGACATAGTATTCATTTACTAAGTCTGTGTCATCTCTGTCGTCTGTGTCTTCTTTGTCTATTGTGACATCCTTGTCATTTATAATGTCTCTGTCATCTGTGTATATTTAGATATCATTTTTTTATAATGTCTGTGTCGTCTGTCTATGTTTTGACATTTTTGTCATTTATAATGTCTGTGTTGTCTGTGTCTATTGTGATATCTTTGTCATTTATGTTGTCTGTGTCGTCAGTGTCTATTGTGATATCATTGTTATATATAATGTCTCTGTTTTCTGTGTCTTTTGTGATATCATTGTTATTTAAAATGTCTGTCGTCTGTGTCTATAGTGACATCATTGTCATGTATAATGTCTGTGTCTTCTGTGTATATTTTGACATCATTTCGTTTATAATATCTGTGTATTCTGTGTTTTCTTTGTCTATTTTGATATATTTGTCATTTATAATGTCTGTGTCTATTGTGACATCATTGTCATTTATAAAGTCTGTGTCGTCTGTGTCATCTTTGTCTATTTTGACATCACTGTCACTTATAATGTCTGTGTCGTCTGTGTAGTCTGTCTATTGTGTCATCATTGTAGTTTATAATGTCTGTTTCTTCTGTCGTCTATGTCTATTGTGACACCATTGTGATTTATAATGTCTGTGTCTTCTGTGTCTTCTGCGTCTGTTGTGACTTCATTTTATGTTTGTGTAGTCTGTGTCTATTGTGACAACATTGTCATTAAAAATGACTGTGTCCTCTGTTTCGTCTGTATCGTCAGTGTGTATTCTTACACAGTTGTCATTTGTAATGCCTGTGTTGTCTGTCATCTGTGTCTATTGTGACTTCTTTTTCATTTATAATGTCTGTGATGTCTGTGTCTATTGTGACATCATTGTCATTTATAATGTCTGTCGTCTGTGTCATCTGTGTTTAATGTGACATTGTTTTCATTTATAATGTCTGTGTCGTCTGTGTCATCTTTGTATATTGTGGCATCATTGTCATTTATCATGTCTGTCATCTGTTTTTATTATGACATCATTGTCATTTATAATATCTTTGTCTGTGTCGTCTATGTCATCTCTGTCGTCTGTGTCTATTGTGATATTGTTTGCATTTATAATGTCTGTGTCGTCGCTGTCGTCTTTGTGTATTTTGAATTCATTTTTATTTATAATGTCTATTTCTTCGATGTGTTTTGTGACATCATTTTTATTTTTAATGTCTTTGTCGTCTGTCATCCGTGTCATCTGTGTCTATTATAACATCATTGTCATTTATAATGTCTTTGTCCTCTGTGTCGTCGGTGTTGTGTGTGTCGACTGTGACATCACTGTCATTTATAATGCCTGTCGGTTTTTTTTCTCTGTAGTCCATGTCTACTGTAACATCATTATAGTTTTTAATGTCTGTTTCTTCTATGTCTATTGTGAATACATTGTAATTTATAATGTCTGTGTCGTCTATGTCTATTGTGACATCATTGTCATTTATAATATCTGTGTCTTCTATGTCGTCTGTGTCTATTGTGACATAATTTTCATTTATAAATCTGTGTAGTCGTTGTCGTCTGTGTCTATTTTGACATCATTGTCATTTGTAATGACTGTTTCGTCTGTGTCATCTGTGTCTAACGTGACATCATTGTCATTTATATTGTCTGTGTTGTCTGTGTAATCATTTTCATTTATAAAGTCTGTTTTGTCTGTGTTTTGTGACATCATTGTCATTTATAATGTTTTTGTCGTCTGTGTTTATTGTGACATAATTTTAATTTATAAGGTCTCTGTCGTCTGTGGCTATTGTGACATCACTGTCATTTCAATGTCTGTGTAGTCTGTGTCATCTGTGTATGTTGTGACATCATTGTCATTTATAATGTCTGTGTCTTCTGTGTAATCATTGTCATTTAATGTCTGTGTCGTTTGTGTCGTCTGTGTGTATTGTGACATCTTTGTAATTTATAATGCCTTTGTCGTCTGTGTCATCTGTGTCTATTGTGACATCATTGTCATTTATAATGTCTGTGTCGCCTGTGTCATCTTTGTATATTGTGAACATCATTGTCATTTATAATATCTCTGTCGTCTGTTTTCTGTGCTCTGTATCCTCTGTGACGTCTGTGTCAATTGTGACATCATTGTCATTTTAATGTCTGTGTCGTCTGTGTCATCTGTGTCTATTGTGATATCATTGTCACTTATGTCTGTGTCTTTTGTGTCATCTGTGTATATTGTGAACATCATTGTCATTTATAATATCTGTGTCGTCTTTCTTCTGTGTGGTCTGTATCCTCTGTGTCGTCTGTGTCTGTTGTGACTTCATTGTGATTTTTTATGTCTGTTTCATCTGTGTCATCTCTATCGGTGTTGTTGTCTGTGTTGCTTGTGTCTACTGTGACATCTTTGTAATTTATACTTTCTGTGTAGTCTGTGATGTCTGTGTCGTCTGAGTCTATTTTGACATCATTGTAATTTATAATGTCTGTGTCGTCTGTGTCATCTGTATCTATAATGACATCATTTTAATTTATAATGTCTATGTCATCCGTGTCGTCTCTATCGTCTATGTCTATTGGAATTAATTGTATTAGTAATGTCTGTGTTGTCTGTGTCATCTGTGATTATTGCAACATAATTGTATTATACATGTGTGTCCTCTATGTCGTCTGTGTTGTCTGTGTCTATTGTTACGCCATTGTCGTTTATAATGCTTGTGTCGTCGTTTCATCTGTGTCTATTGTGACATCTTTGTCATTTATAATGTCTGTCGTCTGTGTTTCTGTGTCTATTGTTCAATCCTTCTCATTAATAATTTGTCTTCTGTGTCGTCTTTGTCACCTTTGTTTATTGTGACATAATTGTCAGCTATAATATATGTTTCATCTGTGTCAGTTGTGACATCAATGTCATTTTTAATGTCTGTGCAGTCTGTGTCGTCTTTTTCTTCTGTGTCTATGGTGACATCATTGTCAATTATATTGTCTGTGTCGTCTTTGTCATCTGTGTTGTCTGCATCTATTGTGACATCAATATCATTTATAATGTCTGTGTCGTCTGTGTTTTTTGTGTATATTGTGAAATCATTGTCATATAATATCTGTCATCTGTGTCTTCGGTGTAATGTGACAACTTTGTCTTTTTTAATGTCTTTGTCATCTGTGTCATCTCTGTATATTGTGTCATCATTGTCATTTTTAATGTCTGTTTCGTCTGTGTCTAGTGTGACATCATTGTCGTATATAATGTCGGTGTCTTCTGTGTCAATTGTGACATCATTGTTGATTTTAATGTCTGTGTCGTCTGTGTCTATTGTGACATTTTTTTATTTTATGATGCCTATGTCTTCTGTGTTGTCTGTGTCTATTTTGGCATTATTGTCATTTATAATATCTGTGTCGTTTGTGTCATCTGTTTATATTGTGACATCATTGTCATTTATAATGACTGTGTTGTATGTGTCTTTTGTGAAATCCTTGTCATTTATAATGTCTTTGTCGCCTGTGTCGTCCTTGTGTTTTGAGACATCATTGTCATTTACATTGTCTGTGTCTTCTGTGTCCTCTCTATCGTCATTGTCGTATGTGTCGTCTGTGTCTTTTGTGATATCATTGTCATTTATAATGTCTGTCGTCTGTGTTTCTGTGTCTATTGTTCAATCCTTCTCATTAATAATTTGTCTTCTGTGTCGTCTTTGTCACCTTTGTTTATTGTGACATAATTGTCAGCTATAATATATGTTTCATCTGTGTCAGTTGTGACATCAATGTCATTTTTAATGTCTGTGCAGTCTGTGTCGTCTTTTTCTTCTGTGTCTATGGTGACATCATTGTCAATTATATTGTCTGTGTCGTCTTTGTCATCTGTGTTGTCTGCATCTATTGTGACATCAATATCATTTATAATGTCTGTGTCGTCTGTGTTTTTTGTGTATATTGTGAAATCATTGTCATATAATATCTGTCATCTGTGTCTTCGGTGTAATGTGACAACTTTGTCTTTTTTAATGTCTTTGTCATCTGTGTCATCTCTGTATATTGTGTCATCATTGTCATTTTTAATGTCTGTTTCGTCTGTGTCTAGTGTGACATCATTGTCGTATATAATGTCGGTGTCTTCTGTGTCAATTGTGACATCATTGTTGATTTTAATGTCTGTGTCGTCTGTGTCTATTGTGACATTTTTTTATTTTATGATGCCTATGTCTTCTGTGTTGTCTGTGTCTATTTTGGCATTATTGTCATTTATAATATCTGTGTCGTTTGTGTCATCTGTTTATATTGTGACATCATTGTCATTTATAATGACTGTGTTGTATGTGTCTTTTGTGAAATCCTTGTCATTTATAATGTCTTTGTCGCCTGTGTCGTCCTTGTGTTTTGAGACATCATTGTCATTTACATTGTCTGTGTCTTCTGTGTCCTCTCTATCGTCATTGTCGTATGTGTCGTCTGTGTCTTTTGTGATATCATTGTCATTTATAATGTTTGCGTCATCTGTGTCTATTGTGTTTATTGTGACATCACTGTTATTTATAATGTCTGTGTTGTCTGTGCCATCTGTGTCATCTGTGTCTATTGTGACATAATTTTCATTTATTATATCTGTGTCGTATGTCGTCTGTGTCTATCGTTTCATCATTTTCATTTATAATGTCTGTGTCGTCTGTGTCATCTGTGACTATTCTGATACCATTGTCATTTGTAGTATCTGTGTCTTCTGTGTGGTCTGTGTCTATTTTGACAACATTGACATTTATAATGTATGTGTCAGCTGCGTTGTCTGTGTCGATTGTGACATCATTGTAATTCATAATGTCTTTGTAGTCTGTGTCTATTGTGACATCATTGTCATATATGCTGTCTGTGTCGTCTGTGTCTATTGTGACATCGTCATTTAAAGTATCTGTGTGGTCTCTGTGGTCTGTCTCTCTTTTGACATCATTGTCATTTATAATGTATGTGTTGTCTTTGTCATCTTTGTCTAGTGTGTCATACTTGTCATTTATAATGTCTGTGTCGTCTGTGTAAACGGAGTATATTATGACATAATTTCCACTTATAATGTCTGTGTCATATGTGTCGTCTCTCGTCTGTGTCATCTGTGTCTATTGTGACATCATTATCACTTATAATGACGGTGTCGTCTGTGTCCATTGTGACATCAATGTCATTTATAATGTCTGTGACTTCCGTGTCTGTGTCGTCGGTGTCTATTGTGACAGCATTTCAATTTGTATTTTCTGTGTCGTCTGTGTCGTCTGTGTCTATGGTGACAGCAGTGTCAATTATAATTTCTGTGTCGTCTGTGTCTACTGTGAAATCTTTTGCATTTATAATGTCTGTGTCATCTATGTCTGTTGTGATATCATTGTCATGTATAATGTCTATGTCGTCTGTTTCATTGTTAAAAAATTGTCATTTATCATATCTGTGTCGTCGGTGTCATCTGTGGCTATTGTGACTTAATTGTCAATTTTAGTGTCTGTGTAGTCAGTGACGTCTGTGCCTATTTTGGCACCTTTGTCCTTTATAACGTTTGTGTCGTCTGTGTCTTTTGTGCCATCATTGTCATTTATAATATCTGTGTAGTCTGTGTCATCTCTGTCTATTATGACATCATGTAGTTTATAATGTCTGTGTCGTCTGTGTCTATAGTGACGTAATTTTTATTTATAATGTCTGTGTTTTCTGTCGTCTGTGTTTATCTTGACATCATTGTCATTTATAATGTATGTGCCGTCTGTGTCGTCTGTATCTATTGTGACATCATTGTCATATATAATGTCTGTGTCTGTGTCTATTCTGACACCATTGTGATTTATAAAGACTGTATCGTCTGTGTCTATTGTGACAGAATTGTCATTTATAAATTTTTTTTGTCTGTGTCTATTGTTACATCATTACCATTTGTAATGTCTGTGTCTATTTTGACATCATTGTCATTTATAATGTATGTGTCGTCTGTGTCTATTGTGACATCATTTTCTTTAATAATGTCTTTTTTGCATATGTCGTCTCTGTCCTCTGTGTTGTCTGTGTCATCTTTGTTTATTGTGGCATCATTGTCATTTATGAGGTCTCTGTCATCTCTTTCATCTGTGTCTATTGTGACATCATTGTAATTTATAATGTCTTTGTCGTCTGTGTCATCTGTTTCGTCTCTCGTCTGTGTCTATTTCGAGAACTTTTTCATTTATAATGTCTGTGTCGTGTGTGTCGCTAGTTCCTATTGTGAAATCTTTGTCATAAATTATGTCTCTGTCGTCTGTGTATTCTCTGTCATCAGTGTCTATTTTGGCATCATTGTCATTTATAATATCTATCTTCTGTTTCTATTGTGACATCATTGTCTTTATCATCTCTTTGTCGTCTGTGTCCTATGTGTCGTCTATGTAGTCTGTGTCGTCTGTGTCTATTGTGACATCATTGTCATTTATAATGTCTGTGTCTTCAGTTTCTTTTTTGAGATCATTTTAATTTATAATATCTGTGTTGCCTGTGTCAATTGTGACGTCATTGACATTTATTATGTCTGTGTCATCTGTGTCGTCTGTGTCATCTGTGTTTTCTGTGTTTATTGTGACATCATTTTCATTTATTATGTCTTTGTCGTCTGTGTCGTCTGCGTCAGCAGTGTCTAATGTGACATCATTGTCATAAATAATGCCTGTGTCATCTTTGTTGTCTGTTTTGTCTGTGTCGTTTGTGTCGTCTGTGTATATTGTCACATCATTTTCATTTATAATGTCTTGTTGTATGTGCCGTCAACGTCCTCTGTTTCTTCTGTTTCTATTTTGACCTCATTGTCATTTATCTGTGCCGTCAACATCCTCTGTTTCTTCTGTTTCTATTTTGACCTCATTGTCATTTATCTGTGTCGTCTGTGTCGTCTGCCTTTCTTTGCCCGTCTTTGCCATTCTCCACCCGTCTTTGCCCTTCTCCGCCTATCTTTGCACTTGTCAGCCCTTCTTAGCCGTTGTCCGCCCGTCTTATCACTTGTGCACCCGTCTTTGCCCTTCTCCGCCCGTCTTTGCCCTTCTCCGCCCGTCTTTGCCCTTCTGCGCACTTCTTTGCCCTTCTCCACCCGACTTTGTACTTCTCCGCCTCTCTTTGCCCTTCTCCGTTATTCTCCACACTTCTCCGACCGTTTTAGCCCTTCTCCGCCAGTCTTTGCGCTTCTCCACCTGTCTTTGCACTTCTCTGGTATTCTCTGCACTTCTCTGCCCGTCTTTGCCCTTCTCAACTTTTCTTTGCCCTTGTCCATCTGTCTTTGCACTTCTCTGGTACTCTCTGCCCTTCTCCGCCCTTCTTTGCCCTTCTCCACCCGTCTTTCCCCTTCTCCGCCCGCCTTTGCCACTCTCCAGACGTCTTTGCAACTCTCCTCACTTCCTTGCCACTATCCGCACTTCTTTACCACTCTCTGCACTTCTTTGCCCTTTTCCGCCAGTCTTTGCTCTTCTTGGCGCGTCTTTGCACTTCTCTGCCCGTGTTTGCATTCTCCGCACTTGTTTGCACTTCTCCGCTCGTCTTTGCCCTTCTCCCCCCATCTTTGTTCTTGTCCGCATGTTTTTGCCCTTGTCCGACCGTCTTTGCCCTTCTCCGCCTATCTTTGCACTTGTCAGCCCTTCTTAGCCGTTCTCCGCCCGTCTTATCACTTGTGCAACCATCTTTGTCTTTGTCCAACCGTCTTGTTAATTGTCCGCTTTCTTTGCCCTTCTGCGCCCGTCTCTGCCCTTCTGCGCCCGTCTTTGCCCTCGTCCGCCCGTCTTTGCCCTCGTCCGCCCGTCTTTGCCCTCGTCCGCCCGTCTTTGCCCTCGTCCGCCCGTCTTTGCCCTCGTCCGCCCGTCTTTGCCCTCCTAGCTCACGTCTTTGCCTTCCTTTGCCCATCTTTTCCCTCGTCTGCCCGTATTTGCCTTCTCCGCCCATGTTTGCCCTTCTCCGTCTGTTTGTGCCAATCTTCGGTTTTCTCCGTCCTTCTTTGCCCGTCTTTGCCCTTCTCCGTTGTTCTCAGCACTTCTCCTCCCGTCTTTGCACTTCTCCTCCCGTCTTTGCACTTCTCCTCCCGTCTTTGCACTTCTCCTCCCGTCTTTGTCCTTCTCCCCCCGTCTTTGCACTTGTGAGCCTGTCTTTGCCCTTCTGTGCCTGTCTTTGCTCTTCTTGGCACGTCTTTGCACTTCTCTGCCCGTCCTTGCATTATCCGCACTTGTTTGCCCTTCTACGCCTGTCTTTGCCCTTCTCCGCATGTCTTCGCTCTTCTCTGACCGACTTTGTGCTTCTCCGCCGTCATTGCTCGTCTTTGCACTTCTCTGCCCGTCTTTGCATTCTCCGCACTTGTTTGCACTTCTCCGCCCGTCTGTGCCCTTCTCTGCCCGTCTTTGTCCCTCTCCGACATTCCTTGCCCTTCTCCCCCCGTCTTCGCCCTTCTCCCCCCGTCTTCGCCCTTCTCCCCCCGTCTTCGCCTTTCTCCCCCCGTCTTCGCCCTTCTCCCCCCGTCTTCGCCCTTCTCCACCAGACTTTGCCCTTCTCTGCCTCTCTTTGCACTTCTCCGGTATTCTCGGGATTTCTCTGTCCGTCTTTGCCCTTCTCTGTCCGTCTTTGCCCTTCTCCCCCCGTCTTTGTTCTTGTCCACCCGTCTTTGGCCTTCTCTGTCTGTCTTTGCCCTTCTACTGCCGTCTTTGTTCTTGTCTGCCTCTTTTTGCCCTTGTCCGTCCGTCTTTGCCCTTCTCCGCCCATCTTTGCACTTGTGCACCCGTCTTTGCCTTTGTCCGCCTTCCTTTGCTATTGTCCGCCTGTCTTTACTCCTCTCCGCCCATCTTTGCCCTTCTCCGACTGTCTTTGCACTTTTTTGCCCGTCTTTGCCCCTCTCCACCCCTCTTGGCCCTTCTTCATCCGTCTTTGCCCTTCTCCACCTGTCTTTGCTCTTCTCCGCCCCACTTTGCCATTCACTGGTACTCTCCACAATTCTCCGCCCGTCTTTGCCCTTCTCCGCCCGTCTTTGCCCTTCTCCGCCCGTCTTTGCCCTTCTCCGCCCGATTAGAGTTTCTCCGCCAGTCTTTGCGCTTCTGACCGTCTTTTTTCCCATCTTTGCTCTTCTCCGATATTCTCCACACTTCTCTGCCCGTCTTTGCCCTTCTACCATTTTCTTTGCCCAACTTTGTCCTTCTCCAATATTCTCTGCCCTTCTCCACCCGTCTTTGCCCTTCTCCACCCATCTTTGCCACTCTCTGCCTTTCTTTGCCCTTCTCCGCCCATCTTTGCCCTTCTCCGCCAGTCTTTGACCTTCTCCGCCCGTCTTTGCCCATCTTTGTAATTCTCCGATATTCTACACCCTTCTCCGCCCGTCTTTGCCCTTCTCCGATATTCTCCACATTTCTCCGCCCACTTCTGCCCTTCTCTGCCTTTCTTTGCCCTTCTCCATCCTACTTTGCCCTTCTCCACCCGTCTTTTCCCATCTTTGCGCTTCTCCGATTTCCTCCACCCTTCTCCACCCGTCTTTGCCCTTCTCCCCTCATGTTTTCTCGTCTCTGACCGTCTTTGCCCTTCTCCGCTCGTCTATGCCCTTCTCCCCGCGTCTTTGCCCTTCTCCCCGCGTCTTTGCCCTTCTCCCCGCGTCTTTGCCCTTCTCCCCGCGTCTTTGCCCTTCTCCGCCCGTCTTTGCCCTTCTCCGCCCGTCTTTGTTCATCTTTGCACTTCTCCGATATTCCCCTCTCTTCTCCGCCCGTCTTTGCCCTTCTCCGCCCGTCTTTGCCCTTCTCCGCCCGTCTTTGCCCTTCTCCGCCCGTCTTTGCCCTTCTCCGCCCGTCTTTGCCCTTCTCCGCCCGTCTTTGCCCTTCTCCGCCCGTCTTTACTCCTCTTTCCACTTCTCAAATATACTCTGCCCTTCTCCGCCCGTCTTTGCCCTTCTCCGCCCGTCTTTGTTCATCTTTGCACTTCTCCGATATTCCCCTCTCTTCTCCGCCCGTCTTTGCCCTTCTCCGCCCGTCTTTGCCCTTCTCCGCCCGTCTTTGCCCTTCTCCGCCCGTCTTTGCCCTTCTTTGATCTTTTCCTCTACTCTCCGCCCACCTTTGCCCTTCTCCCCTTGTCTTTGCACATCTTTGCACTTCTCCGATATTCTCTGCCCTTCTCCGCCCCTCTTTGCCCTTCTCCGCCCCTCTTTGCCCTTCTCCGCCCCTCTTTGCCCTTCTCCGCCCCTCTTTGCCCTTCTCCGCCCCTCTTTGCCCTTCTCCGCCCGTCTTTGCCCTTCTCCGCCCGTCTTTGCCCTTCTCCGCCCGTCTTTGCCCTTCTCCGCCCGTCTTTGCCCTTCTCCGCCCGTCTTTTTCCATCTTTCCTCTTCTCCAATACTCTCCACACTTCTTCGCCCGTCTTTGGCCTTCTACCCTTTTCTTTGCCCATCATTGCCCTTCTCCAGTATTCTCTGCCCTTCTCCGCCCGTCTTTGCACTTCTCCGCCCGTCTTTGCACTTCTCCGCCCGTCTTTGCACTTTTCCGCCCGTCTTTGCCCATCTTTGCACTTCTCAAATATTCTCCAACCTTCTCTGCCCGTCTTTGCCAATCTCTGCCCGTCTTTGCCAATCTCCGCCCGTCTTTGCCCGTCTTTGTCATTCTCCGCCCCCCTTTGCCCTTCTCCAGTATTCTCCTCATTTCTTCACCCGTCTTTGCCCTTCTCCGCCCCCCTTTGCCCTTCTCCAGTATTCTCCTCATTTCTTCACCCGTCTTTGCCCTTCTCCGCCCGTTTTTGCTGTTCTCCGCCTGTCCTTGCCCTTCTCCATTGTTCTCCACATTCTCAGCCCGTCTTTGCCTTTCTCTGCCCGTCTTTGCACATCTTTGCACTTCTCTGATATTCTCCGCCCTTCTCCGCCCGTCTTTGCCCTTCTCCGCCCGTCTTTGCCCTTCTCCGCCCGTCTTTGCCCTTCTCCACCCGTCTTTGCCCTTCTCCACCCGTCTTTGCCCTTCTCCGCCCGTCTTTGCTGTTCTTTGCACTTCTCTGATATTCTCCTCCCTTCTCCGCCCGTGTTTGCCCATCTTTCCACTTCCCTGATATTCTCCACCCTTCTCCGCCTTTCATTGCACTTCTCCGCCCTTCTTTACCCTTCTCCACCAGTCTTTGTTTTTTTCACCCCTCTTTACCCCTCTTTCCAATTCTTAAATATTCTCTGCCCTTCTCCGCCCGTTATTACCCTTCTCCGCCGATCTTTGCCCTTCTCCGATATTCTCCACATTTCTCCGCCCACTTCTGCCCTTCTCTGCCTTTCTTTGCCCTTCTCCATCCTACTTTGCCCTTCTCCACCCGTCTTTTCCCGTCTTTGCGCTTCTCCGATTTCCTCCACCCTTCTCCACCCGTCTTTGCCCTTCTCCCCTCATGTTTTCTCTTCTCTGCCCGTCTTTGCCCTTCTCCGCTCGTCTATGCCCTTCTCCCACTGTTTTTGCCCTTCTCCCCCTTCTTTGCCCTTCTCCCCGCGTCTTTGCCCTTCTCCCCTCATGTTTTCTCTTCTCTGCCCGTCTTTGCCCTTCTCCGCTCATGTATGCCCTTCTCCCACTTTTTTTGCCCTTCTCCCCCTTCTTTGCCCTTCTCCCCGCGTCTTTGCCCTTCTCTGCCCGTCTTTGCCCTTCTCCGCTCGTCTTTGTTCATCTTTGCACTTCTCCGATATTCCCCTCTCTTCTCCGCCCGTCTTTGCCCTTCTCCGCCCGTCTTTGCCCTTCTCCGCCCGTCTTTGCCCTTCTCCGCCCGTCTTTGCCCTTCTCCGCCCGTCTTTGCCCCTCTTTCCACTTCTCAAATATTCTCTGCCCTTCTCAGCCCGTTATTACCCTTCTCCGCCCGTTATTACACTTCTCGGGCCGTCTTTACCCTTCTCCGGCCGTGTTTGCCCTTCTTTGATCTTTTCCGCTATTCTCCGTCCACCTTTGCCCTTCTCCCCTTGTCTTTGCAAATCTTTGCACTTCTCCGATATTCTCTGCACTTCTCCGCCCCTCTTTGCCCTTCTCCGCCCCTCTTTGCCCTTCTCCGCCCCTCTTTGCCCTTCTCCGCCCCTCTTTGCCCTTCTCCGCCCCTCTTTGCCCTTCTCCGCCCCTCTTTGCCCTTCTCTCCCCGTGTTTGCCCTTCTCTCCCCGTGTTTGCCCTTCTCTCCCCGTGTTTGCCCTTCTCTCCCCGTGTTTGCCCTTCTCTCCCCGTGTTTGCCCTTCTCTCCCCGTGTTTGCCCTTCTCTCCCCGTGTTTGCCCTTCTCTCCCCGTCTTTGCCCTTCTCTCCCCGTCTTTGCCCTTCTCCCCCCGTCTTTGCCCTTCTGCCCGTCTTTGCCCATCATTGCCCTTCTCCAATATTCTCTGCCCTTCTCCGCCCGTCTTTGCACTTCTCCGCCCGTCTTTGCACTTCTCCGCCCGTCTTTGCACTTCTCCGCCCGTCTGTGCCCTTCTTTGCAGTTCTCAAATATTCTAAACCCTTCTCCACCCGTCTTTGCCAATCTCTGCCCGTCTTTGCCCTTCACCGCCCCCCTTTGCCCTTCTCCAGTATTCTCCTCATTTCTTCACCCATCTTTGCCCTTCTCCGCCCCCCTTTGCCCTTCTCCAGTATTCTCCTTATTTCTTCACCCGTCTTTGCCCTTCTCCGCCCGTTTTTGCTGTTCTCCACCTGTCCTTGCCCTTCTCCGTTATTCTCCACACTTCTCAGCCCGTCTTTGCCTTTCTCTGCCCGTCTTTGCACATCTTTGCACTTCTCTGATATTCTCCGCCCTTCTCCACCCATCTTTGCCCTTCTCCGCACCCCTTTGCCCTTCTGCCCCTGTTTTTGCCCTTCTCCCCCTTCTTTGCCCTTCTCCACCAGTCTTTGTTTTTTTCACCCCTTTTAACCCCTCTTTCCAATTCTCAAATATTCTCTGCCCTTCTCCGCCCGTTATTACACTTCTCCGCCGATCTTTGCCCTTCTCCAATATTCTCCACACTTCTCCGCCCCTCTTTGCCCTTCTCCGCCCCTCTTTGCCCTTCTCCGCCCCTCTTTGCCCTTCTCCGCCCGCCTTTGCCCTTCTCCGCCCGCCTTTGTCACTCTCCGGACGTCTTTGCCACTCTCCTCACTTCCTTGCCACTATCCACCCTTCTTTGCCACTCTCTGCAATTCTTTGCCCTTTTCCGCCCGTCTTTCATTTGTGAGCCCATCTTTGCCCTTCTGCACCCGTCTTTGCTCTTCTCTGCTCGTCTTTGCCCTTCTCCCCCCGTCTTTGTTCTTGTCCGCATGTTTTTGCCCTTGTCCAACCGTCTTGGCCCTTCTCCACCTATCTTTGCACTTGTCAGCCCTTCTTAGCCGTTGTCCACCCGTCTTATCACTTGTGCAACCATCTTTGCATTTGTCCGACCGTCTTGGCAATTGTCCGCCTTTCTTTGCCCTTCTCGGCCCGTCTTTGCCCTTCTGCGCCCGTCTTTGCCCTTCTCGGCCCGTCTTTGCCCTTCTCGGCCCGTCTTTGCCCTTCTCGGCCCGTCTTTGCCCTTCTCGGCCCGTCTTTGCCCTTCTCGGCCCGTCTTTGCCCTTCTCGGCCCGTCTTTGCCCTTCTCGGCCCGTCTTTGCCCTTCTCGGCCCGTCTTTGCCCTTCTCGGCCCGTCTTTGCCCTTCTCGGCCCGTCTTTGCCCTTCTCTGCCCGTCTTTGCTCTTCTCCACCAGACTTTGCCCTTCTCTGCCTCTCTTTGCACTTCTCCGGTATTCTCGGGATTTCTCTGACTGTCCTTGCCCTTCTCTGTCCGTCTTTGCCCTTCTCCCCCCGTCTTTGTCCTTGTCCACCCGTCTTTGGCCTTCTCCCCTTGTCTATGCACATCTTTTCACTTCTCCGATATTCTCTGCCCTTCTCCGCCCCACTTTGCCCTTCTCTGCCCCACTTTGCCCTTCTCCGCCCCACTTTGCCCTTCTCCGCCCCACTTTGCCCTTCTCCGCCCCACTTTGCCCTTCTCCGCCCCACTTTGCCCTTCTCCGCCCCACTTTGCCCTTCTCCGCCCCACTTTGCCCTTCTCCGCCCCACTTTGCCCTTCTCCGCCCCACTTTGCCCTTCTCCGCCCCACTTTGCCCTTCTCCGCCCCACTTTGCCCTTCTCCGCCCCACTTTGTTTTTTTTCCACCCGTCTTTACCCCTCTTTCCACTTCTCAAATATTCTCTGCCCTTCTCCGCCCGTCTTTGCCCTTCTCCGCCCGTCTTTGCCCTTCTCCGCCCGTCTTTGCCCTTCTCCGCCCGTCTTTGCCCTTCTCCGCCCGTCTTTGCCCTTCTCCGCCCGTCTTTGCCCTTCTCCGCCCGTCTTTGCCCTTCTTTGAACTTTTCCGCTATTCTCCGCCCACCTTTGCCCTTCTCCCGTTGTCTTTGCACATCTTTGCACTTCTCCGATATTCTTTGCCCTTCTCCGCCCCTCTTTGCCCTTCTCCGCCCCTCTTTGCCCTTCTCCGCCCCTCTTTGCCCTTCTCCGCCCCTCTTTGCCCTTCTCCGCCCCTCTTTGCCCTTCTCCGCCCCTCTTTGCCCTTCTCCGCCCGTCCTTGCCCTTCTTTTCACTTGTCCGATGTTCTCCTCCCTTCTCCACCCGTCTTTGCCCTTCTTTGCCCTTTTCTTAACTTCTCTGCCCATCTTTGCCTTTCTCTACACTTCTTTGCCCTTCTCTGCCCGTCTTAGGCCTTCTCCACCCGTCGTTGTCTTTCTTTGCACTTCTCCGATATTCTCCGCCCGTCTTCGCCCTTCTCCGCCCGTCTTCGCCCTTCTCCGCCCGTCTCTGCTTTTCTTTGAACTTCTCCAATATTGTATACACTTCTCCGCCCGTCTTTGCCCTTCTCCTAAACTCTTTGCCCTTCTTTGCATTTCTCCATTGTTTTCCACCCTTCTCTGCACGTCTTATCCCTTCTCTGTACGTCTTTTCCCATCTTTGCACTTCTCTGATATTCTCTGCCCTTCTCCGCTTATCTTTGCCCTTCTTCGCCCCTCTTTGCCCTTCTCCGCTCCTCTTTGCCTCCTTTGAAATTCTCCGATAATCTCTGCCCTTCTCCGCCCCTTTGCCCTTCTCCACCCATCTTTGCCCTTCTCCGATATTCTCCGTCCTTCTCCTACCATCTTTGCTCTTCTCAGCCCGTCTTTGTCCTTCTCCTCCCATCTTTGCCCTTCTTTGCACTTCTCCAATATTCTCCGTCCCTCTCCGCCCGTCTTTGCCCTTCTCTGCTCGTCTTTGCCCTTCTTTGAACTTCTCCAATATTCTCCACCCTCCTCCACCTGTTTTTGACCTTCTCTGCCCATGGTTACCCTTCTCCGCCCATTATTGCCCTTCTCCGCCCATCTTTGCACTTCTCGTATATTCTCCACACTTCTCTGCCCATCTTTGCCCTTCTCCGCCCGTCTTTGCCCTTTTCTGATATTCTCCTCGTTTCTCCACCAGTCTTTGCCCTTCTCCCACCTTCTTTGACTTTCTCCGAACTTCTCCAATATTATCTGATCTATTTCGAACTTTTCTGAATTCTACTACCTTCTCTGGACTTCCTTTCGCTTCTCCGACCTTCTCTGAACTTCTCCAACAGTCTTTGACCTTCTCCAAACTTCTCTGACCTTTTCCGATATTCTTTGACTTTCTCCAAATATCACCTTCCTTCTCTGACCTTCTTAGAACTTCTTTGATTTTCTCCAAACTTCTTTGACCTTCTCTGAACCTCTTTGATCTTTTCCGACCTTCTCCGACCTTCCTTCACCTTCTCCGACCTTCCTTCACCTTCTCCCACCTTCCTTGACCTTCTCCCACCTTCTCCCACCTTCTCCCACCTTCTCCCGACTTCTCCCGACTTCTCCCGACTTCTCCCGACTTCTCCCGACTTCTCCCACCTTCTCCCACCTTCTCCCACCTTCTCCCACCTTCTCCCACCTTCTCCCACCTTCTCCGAATTGCTCAATGAGGTCGCTGTAGACACAGACAACACAGACTTTCTAAACCTCATTGAGGTCGCTATAGACACAGATGACACAGACTTTCTAAACCTCAATGAGGTCACTAAATTTAATGACGACACAGACGTTCTAAATATCAATGAGGTCCCTATAGACAGTGACGACACAGACTTTCTAAACATCAGTGAGGTCGCTATAGACAATGATGACACAGACGACATAGACTTTCTAAACCTCAATGAGGTCGCTGTAGACACAGACGACACAGACTTTCTAAACCTCAGTGAGGTCGCTGTGAACACAGACGACACAGACTTTCTAAACATCAATGAGGTCACTATAGACACAGATGACAGTGAGGTTGCTATAGACACATGCAACACAGGCTTTCTAAACGACAATGAGGTCGCTGTAGACACAGGCGACACAGACTTTCTAAAAGACAATGAGCTCGCTGTAGACACGCTCTGAATTCCCCGACCATCTTTGACCTTCTCCAAACTTCTCCTAATCCTTTGTCCTTCTGCGACCTTCTCCAAACTTCTCCGACCCTCTCTGACCTTCTCCGACCCTCTCTGACCTTCTCCGACCCTCTCTGACCTTCTCCGACCCTCTCCGACCCTCTCTGACCTTCTCCGACCCTCTCTGACCTTCTTTGACATTTTCCGACCTTCTTTGACCTTTTCCGACCTATTCCAACCTTCTCTGACCTTCTTCAACCTTCTCTGACTTTCTCTGAATTGCTCAATGAGGTCGCTGTAGACACAGACGACACAGACTTTCTAAACCTCAATGAGGTCGCTATAGACACAGACGACACAGACTTTCTAAACCTCAATGAGGTCGCTATAGACACAGACGACCCAGACTTTCTAAACCTCAATGAGGTCGCTGTAGACACAGACGACACAGACTTTCTAAACCTCAATGAGGTCGCTGTAGACACAGACGACCCAGACTTTCTAAACCTCAATGAGGTCGCTGTAGACACAGACGACACAGATTTTCTAAACCTCAATAAGGTCGCTGTAGACACAGACGAAGCAGACTTTCTAAACCTCAATGAGATCGCTATAGACACAGACGACCCAGACTTTCTAAACCTCAATGAGGTCGCTATAGACACAGACGACCCAGACTTTCTAAACCTCAATGAGGTCGCTATAGACACAGACGACACAGACTTTCTAAACGTCAGTGAGGTCACTATAGATACAGACGACACAGACTTTCTAAATGACAGTGAGATCGCTATAGATACCGACGACACAGACTTTCTAAGCCTCAATGAGGTCACTAAATGTAATGACGACACAGACTTTCTAAACCTCAATGAGGTCGCTGTAGACAGAGACGACAAAGACTTTCTAAACGACAGTGAGGTCGCTGTAGACACAGGCGACACAGACTTTCTAAACATCAATGAGGTCGCTGTAGACACAGACGACACAGACTTTCTAAACGACAATGAGGTTGCTGTAGAAACAGGCAACACAGATTTTCTAAACGACAATGAGGTCGCTGTAGACACAGGCGACACAGACTTTCTAAACATCAATGAGGTCGCTGTAGACACAGACGACACAGACTTTCTAAACCTCAATGAGGTCGCTGTAGACACAGACGACCCAGACTTTCTAAACCTCAATGAGGTCGCTGTAGACACAGACGACGCAGATTTTCTAAACCTCAATAAGGTCGCTGTAGACACAGACGAAGCAGACTTTCTAAACCTCAATGAGATCGCTATAGACACAGACGACCCAGACTTTCTAAACCTCAATGAGGTCGCTATAGACACAGACGACCCAGACTTTCTAAACCTCAATGAGGTCGCTATAGACACAGACGACACAGACTTTCTAAACGTCAGTGAGGTCACTATAGATACAGACGACACAGACTTTCTAAATGACAGTGAGATCGCTATAGATACCGACGACACAGACTTTCTAAGCCTCAATGAGGTCACTAAATGTAATGACGACACAGACTTTCTAAACCTCAATGAGGTCGCTGTAGACAGAGACGACAAAGACTTTCTAAACGACAGTGAGGTCGCTGTAGACACAGGCGACACAGACTTTCTAAACATCAATGAGGTCGCTGTAGACACAGACGACACAGACTTTCTAAACGACAATGAGGTTGCTGTAGATACAGGCAACACAGACTTTCTAAACGACAATGAGGTCGCTGTAGACACAGGCGACACAGACTTTCTAAACGACAATAAGGTCGCTGTAGACACGCTCTGACTTCCCCAACCATCTTTGACCTTCTCTGAACTTCTCTGATCTTCTCTGACCCTCTTTATACTTCTCCAACTTTCTTTGACTTTCTCCTGGCTTCTTTGACCTTCCCCAAACTTCTCCTAATCCTTTGTCCTTCTGCGACCTTCTCCGACCCTCTCTGACCTTCTCCGACCCTCTTCTGACCTTCTTTGACCCTCTCTGACCTTCTTCGACCTTCTCTGATCCTCTCTGATCTTCTCTGACCTTCTCCGATCCTCTCTGACCTTCTCTGACCTTCTCCGACCTTCTTTTAACTTATCTGACCTTCTCCAACGTTCTCCCACCTTCTCCGACCTTGTCTGACCTTTCCGACCTTCTTTGACATTTTCCGACCTTCTCCCATTTTCTCCAACCGTCTTTATCTTTCTCCAACCTTCTTTGACCTTCTCCGAGCTTCTCCGACCTTTTCCAAGCTTCTTTATCTTTCTCCGACCCTCTTTGACCTTCTCCGACCACCTTTGAACTTCTCCGAACTACTCTGACCTTCTCCAACCTTCTCTGAACTTCTCCAACTGTCTTTATCTTTCTCCAACCTTCTTAGGCCTTCTCCAAGCTTCTTTGACCTTCTGCGACCTTCTCCAAGCTTCTTTTACTTTCTCCGACCTTCTCCATGCTTTTTTGACCTTATCTGACCTTCTCCTAACTTCTCCGAAATTCTCCAACCTTCTTCAAATTTCTTTGACCTTCTCTGACCATCTTTTACCTTCTTCGACCTTCTCCAATCTTCTCCAACCTTCTTTATCTTTCTCCAACCTTCTTTGACCTTCTCTGAGCTTCTTTGACCTTCTCCGAAATTCTCTGACCTTCTTTGACCTTCTCTGAAATTCTACGAACTTCTTTGAAATTCTCCAACCACCTTTGACCTTTTCCGACCTTCTTTGAACTTCTCCAACCTTCTTTGACATTTTCTGACCTTCTCCGACCTAATCCGACCTTCTCTGACCTACTCTTAACTTCTCTGACCTTCTCCGATATTCTTCGAACTTCTTTGAACTTCTCCAACCTTCTCCCACCTTCTTTGCCCTTCTCCCACCTTCTTTGCCCTTCTCCCACCTTCTTTGCCCTTCTCCCACCTTCTTTGCCCTTCATTTCCCTTGTTCGACCCTCTTTGTAGACCTTGTAGTTGTAGAGAGCAATGAGGTCTCCCCTCAGCCTCCACTTCTCCAGGTTAAACAACCCCAGGTTTCTGAGCCATTTCTTATAAGGCCATGTGTGTACATAAAAAAGAGCTGACTTGTTTGAGAGGAACTAGGAGCCCTACAGACAGAGGATTATAAAAAAGAGCAGGGACTAGCACAAAAATTCAGAAACAGCAAGAGAAGTAAAGGGGAGTGTCAAGATTCAGAGTGAATGGAAAAGCTGGAACAGCAACAGTAAGCAATACAAAGGAATAGAGAAAGAAAGAAAGAGAAAGAAAAGCAAGGCATTTGCAGGTGCAGAGAAAGAACAAGCTACAAGGATCAAGCCAGTGAAATTGTGGGGGAACAGAATGAGGAACGCAGATTGGGATAAAGATGGAAAAGGAAAAAAATAGTATAGGCAGAGAACAGATACTGAAGACTAGGGGGGGGGAAAAAAAGAGAGAAAAGAGCACAGAAAAATTAAAGAGTAGGGGTATAGGGATACCTGGGAACAGGAATTGTAGCAGCACGATAAATGAAAGGAACCAAAAAGTCCAGCTCTTAAATGTTTGTTACCTAGTCCCATCACTGTCACAACTAGCAATGTTGCAGTGACAGCACGCATACTGTTATTTCTTGTAAGGATACTTTCAGACATGTAGTAGTGTTGTTCTAGCTGAGAATGTAAGGCAGAGTTAATAAAACACAGCTCCTCCTCAGGCACTATTTATACCTGTGAGGGCTTCACCACACCCCAGTCACAGGTGGTGGGCGGGAAGGCCCAGGGGGTATATAAGCCACAGGCCTTGCCTCTGGAGGTCATTTAGGTTGTGGTTTATCCTTGAGATTAGAGTTTTGCTGCTGTTTCCATTCATTGTAGCTTTTAGGCAGATTAAGCTAGTTGGGTAAGTGGTGGTTTTTGGCTTTTTTAGTTTTTTTTTTCTTTTTGTTCTTCTAAAGAAGCAGAGGTGTCTGTTGGAGGTATGAGCTTTGGAAGAGTCCAGGCGAAGCAGCACATACAGGTGTAACTATGGGACTTTTTTGTCAGTTATTTTTGATTGGGTGTTGGAGGGGGCAAGATGTTTTTGGCATCCTTCTTTGTATTTTTTTCTGGGTGCTTTGCCTCGAGTTTTTGGTTATGGGATGATTTGTTGTTGTTCCTCATTCTGTGTGGCATGATGTATTGGTCCTAGGGGCTCTGCAGTTTGTAATGGGCACCTTGTGGGTGATAATAATCAGGAATGAAGTTTGTTGGCCTAGGGTAAGAAGTAGAGTCTGTGGGTTGGTGGAAGATAGAAGGGGCCAGGGGAGCCCTGGGAAGGGCTCAGGAGCACAGCTCCCAGGGAATAGCAACACAGAAGGGTCAGGGGGGTTAAAATATAGGGCAGGTGCTGTTAAGAAGGAGCAGGGTTCCTTCTCTGATACTTCAGGGGTAGAAAAGGGCTTTAATGGTTTGGGGAAAGGGAGATGGGTTCATCAGTCTTTCTTGGGTCAGTTTGGTGGTCAGATGCAAGTGCCGTTCAGGTGTCTGTTGTTCTAGTCTTTCTGTAGCCAATGAGGTAATGATGAGGTTGAGACACAAGTTTAAAAGTATTAGTTATCCTAAGTAATGTCATCTCTAGGGCTTGGAGATCTCTGCTCCCTTATACCTTTTACTTATTGTGTTCCTCAACTAACTTCTTTGCGTGCATCCTGTCTCCATCCATCTGAATGTCCAGAGAAGAGTAATGTAGCTGGTGAAGGGGTTGGTGAACAAGCCTTATGAGGCGTGGCTGAGAGAGCTGGGGGTGTTTAGCCTAGAGAAGAAGAGGCTGAGGGAAGACCTCATTGCTCTCTGCAGCTACCTGAAAGGAGGTTGTGGAGAGGAGGGAGCTGGTCACCTCTCCCAAGGGACAGGGGACAGGACAAGAGGGAATAGCCTCAAGCTCTGCCAAGGAAGCTTCAGGCTGTACATCAGGAAAAAATATTTCACTGAAAGGGTTATTGGGGATGGGCAAAGGCTGCCCAAGGAGGTGGTAGAGTCACCTTCCCTGGAGGTGTTTAAAGGATGGGTGGATGAGATGGTGAGGGGCATTGTTTAGCGATTGATAGGAATGGGTGGACTCAATGATCCAATGGGTCTTTTCCAACCTGGTGATCCTATGAATATCAGAGACCTTGCTACTTAAAGGTATGGACTTGCTGCCTATCTACAGTGCAGGGTTCTGCCGCTTGTTTCCCTTGCATTTCTCAGGGAAGAGATTGGATATTGTTTTGGCTCGTAACAGTTAGCAGCTGAGCAACTCTTCTTCATCTGGTCTGTGGGCACACAAGCCTCCCTTATTTAGTAGAGTTTTAGATTTTTCCTGAACTTACCAGTGAGGTTTGCTCTATTATTGCTTACAGCGGTTGTTACCTTGTCCCTGTTAATCCATTGTGGTTTTTTACGGTCATTGAGTTTCCAATTTAGGTCTTAGAGCAGTCAATCCCACTGTTGCGAGTTTTTCATTGGCTGACTGCCTCTGTAATTCCAGTCTCCATTGCTGTGTGGTGAGTGTCCTGTGTTTTTATGTCTTCTGTGTTAATAATCTTTACTGGGTTTTGATAAGAATATTTTTTTCAAGTTCTTCTTGTTCACTCCTACGACTAAAGTTTGGTTCCTTCCTAAAATGTGGATTTCCGTGGCTCATCTTTCTTTTGTCCTGGGTATCACCACTACTGGTCCTACAACTTAAGTGGTGAGGAGGAGAGGTAAGCAGATAGCAGAGAATTTTGGGGTGCTGGTGAGGCAGTCAGGCTTATTCTCATCATTGTGGGGCTGATGGTGAGGAGGAAGTTGAGTATGTCTAGAAGAGCAAAGTCTTATTTGTCAACATAGTATTTACTTTTGGTTTGGCAGGCACTGTGTGGGCCACCTTGGGAATGGGAAGAGCATTTGAGATGAGCTGGGTAGTAGGGAGAAGGAGCATGGGGCAGACTTCTCACAGGTGTGAGTAATTCTCTTAATTTAATTACCCTGAGTGATAACAGCTGCAGCATCTGACATAAGAACTGCTGTGGAGCAAGTGAGTGGAAGGACATGGCAGTTAGGCAGAGCAAGTTGTCATGTAAGGTGCTGACACTGATCAGTGCAATGCTGGCTGTTGGGGCTATTTTAGTTTTCTTGTAGATTGCAAAGTGGATTCTGGCAACTGTAGGATCATTCCAGGAAGCTGATGCTCTTGGAGTTTTTTTTCTGCTGAGGAAGCCTTCTGGTGGTCTGAAAGCTAAGTTGAGGGACGGGGGCAGGGGTGGGGTATGACAGAGGGGAGAAGGCTGGGGATGGCAGGGAGGGGTTTTAAAAGTAGCCTAGGGGAGAGGGCTGTGCGGGAAGTGTCCCCTTTGGGCAGGGAGAGCTGGAGGGTGTTACTTCTCAGCCCAAAGCTAGCATGTTCCAGGCAGGGCCGTTCCAGCTTGTCTGTGCCGTGTGCTTTATATTCTGTTTCTCTTTTACGTTTCTTAAGCCTTGATGTCCCCTTTGCTTTAAAGGAATGCAGCATATGACTTGAGCAGCATCTCGAGGGTCTTGAATGCCTGTACTCATGGGTACAATACCAATTAGGCACTGTTCTTCTTGCATCATAACCTAAGCGTGGATTGGCTTCCTGTTTTCCAAGTTTCTAGTCAGCCATCTTTTCCCATGGCCTTGCAGCCTGTGTTGGCGGCCACAATCGTTAGTCATATGTTTTCAAGGATCCCTGTTGACCTGAGACTTCTTCCATGCATCTTGTGCCTTTAGTCATTTAAAAGGTGATCCTTTCACGTACATCCTCCCAGTCTTGGCCACATCCCGTTGTAATGAGGGATCCTTTACGGCATGCCGGACATGCCTCGAGCACCATATCTAGGGTCCTGAATGCTCGTACTCATCAATCCACTGTCGACTGGGCATTGCTTTTCTTGCATTGTGTTCCTAAAGCCTGGATTGGTCTCGTGTTTTGGCACTGTGTTTTTCTGTTCATTTTTCTTGCAGATGCTGAAGAGGAACGCAGTGACTGCAGGATTATTTCTGTTAGCTGATGTGATTTGAGCTGCTTTGTCCAAGGACAGCTTCATTCGTGGCCCTCTGAAAGCTAAGTTGAGAGACCGGAGTTGGGAAGCGGGAGGTGGGATGGGGCTAGCAGGGAGGGGTTTTGAAGGTAGCCTAGGCTGTGCAGGGAGTCCTCTTTGGGCAGGTGAAGGCAGAGGGGTCTACTTCTCAGCCCAAACCCTGTATGGGCAGGGCAGTTCCAGCCTGTATCTGTTGTTGTCTAGTTTGTGTAGTCACCGTGCCATGTCTGAAATTTTCTGCAGGTCTTGATGTCATCTTTTGTGCTCAGGGCATCGCAGGCATGCCTTGGGCGCCATGTCTAGGGTCCCAAATGCTTGTACTGATCAAGGTAGTGTCAACGGAGCACTGCTTTTCTTTCTTCACGTTTCTAAAGTGTGGATCGCTCTTGTGTTTTGGAAGCATCTGGTCAGTCGTCTTCTGCTGCAGCCTTACAGCCTGCCTCGCCATCCGGGATAGTTAGTCTTCTGTTTTCCTGGATCCCTGTTCTGGGACTTGTTCCATCCATCCTCTGCATCTTTAGATCTTTAAAAGGGGCTTCTTGCCCGTTCATCTTGCCAGTTGTGGCACCATCTCTTTCCAGGGCTACCGAAAGTTGTTCCTTGGAGCCCTGTCCATTGCCTTGCCCATTGGCATGCATGGTCCAGGAGTCCTCCTTGTTGCCGCGACTTTTCTTTTGTTCCAGGTTCCTGACGTCGTTCTTGTGTATTGGTGTTCTGTGTGTGTTTGTGTCTGGTTGGAGCTGCTCTGCCAGGTGCGTAGAGGAGGCGATAAGCATCAGCAGGGGTATAGTGGCCCGATTGTGTGCTTAACATTTTGACGTGCCTAGACATTGCGGTCTAGGGGCATCCCTTATTTGCAGAACTAGCAGCCCTAGGTGCGGCGGGTGAGGAGGGTAGTTTCTGCTTGTCTCTGGAGCCACAGAGGGGGTGACCAAAACTGCATGGGAGCAGCCAGTGGAGCGGTAACGAAGGGGTTTGTATGTCAAGGGAGCGGCTATTAATGTTTGGGTTTGGTTGTGGACTAGCTTTGCTTGGCTGTAATGTGCAGTAGAGTCTTGGAATTCTTAGGGCGTTGCTGAGCGTCAGGGTGACTTCTTTGCTGTTGTGTTTTTCAGACGTAGCGGGCTGACCTGTGTGCCGAGGGGCACGAATGGAGTTGTGTGCAGTTAGTGTGCCATAGTGAGGTGAGTTGGCTGTGGTGTTGGTAGGGAAATGTAACCGTGGCTGTATGATCAGTTACCGTGTGTTGGTTTTCTTCAATGAAGTTATAATCATCCTTGCTGTTTGTATATTCCAGGTGGAGCTCAAGCCTCAACACAACCACAGAAGATGAGGCAAGCTGGGCATCTGAGCAGTCAAGGTAATGCAGTGGGAGATAGGTGTTGCTTGGGGCAGCCTGTGCTTTAGTGTAGTACAAAAGCATGCTTTTTCTGTGGCAGGTGCCAAATGCAGCCTCAGGGGGGTGAAGCTTCTTGCTGATGTGTGATCTGAGAGGTGAGGAGGTTGTTGTTCAAATAGGTGTGTTAGAGCCCTGTAGTACGCAGCAACTCCATTGAGCATTGGCCTTTGGTTTTGTAGATGCTGTGTGGTCCGCTTTTAGAATGCAAAGAGCAGTTGAGGTGAACAGGGGAGTAGAGAGATGGAGCACGGGACTGATTTCTCAGAAGCACAATAGTAAATTTTCCGTCTGTTTACCTGAAGTGCCCCAGGTGATGATGACTGCAGCATCCAATGTTTGAATTGGCATCAAATAGGTGAGCAGAATGCCTTGGCAGTTTTGCAGTGGGTGTAGTACAAGATGTTGGCAGTGAGCAGTGAGATGACTTAGCACTGTGTTTTCTGTATGTTCTTGTTTTTTTTTTTTTTGCAGATTATAGTCCAGGACAATGTGAGAGTGCAGGATTTTTCCAGTTAGTTGATGCAGTTTGTGTTTTTTCTGCCAAGGATATCTTCAGGCCCTCAGTCCTCAGAAAGTTAAGGGGGCTGTGGTTTTGGTCCGGGAAGAGGGCAGAATGTTGAGAATGGCAGGGAAGGGATTTAGCATAGGGTAGAGGGTTGTGCAGGAAGAGTGCACCTTGTTACACGTTTGGAGAGGGGTTTAATTTTCAGCCCCAAGCTAGCGTGTACCAGGCAGGGCAGTTCCAGCCTATATCTGTCTTGTTGTTTAGACTGTGTAGACTCTGCTGTGTCTTAAATCTTCTGCAGGTCTTGATGTCATCTTTGCATTTGGTCCACGTGTCTTCTCTAGACTCTTGGATGTCTGTTCTTAGTAAGGTGCTGATCGGGCACTGCTTTTCTTGCATTGTGATCTTCATGTACAGATAGGTCTTGTATTTTGGAAATTTCCGGTCAGTTGCCTATTGTGTAGGCATCGCAGGACACATTAGCATCCTCAGCCCTTATTGTTCCATTTTCTTAAATCCCTGTTCTGGCACTTCCTCCATACATACTCTGTTTTGAGGTCTTTAAGAAGGGCTCACCCTTGCATCCTTCTAGTTGTGGCTGTGGCTCTTAAAGGGGCCATAGTCTTCCATTTTTCAAGGGCTGACATAATCTTTCTTGCAGCTCCCTACATCTTGTTGCCCAATGCCAGCCCTCTTTTGAGAGTCATTCTTACCAAGTTTCCTTTTTGTTTCTGCATCCTGTCATTGCTTTTCTGTGCAGAGTCAGTCTGTGCACGTTTGAATCTGGCTGGAGCTGCTCTGCCTGAGCTAAAGAAACGGTAGTTAGCAGAAGAACAGCAGTAAAATTCGATCTTTAGATATACCCGTCTAGTTAGGCTTTGAAGGGCGAGGTGATACGGTGCATTCCAGAGCAAGTAGCCATAGATACATGGGGTGAGGAGAATCATTTTTGGTCGGTTATGCAGCCACAGAGGGAATGACCAAAGCCATCTCAGATATAGCGTTGGAGTGTCGGTAGAGAAGTTTAAATTCTTGGGGCAATAAATCTGGTGTGTATGGTTGTTAAGATTTGATTTTATCTTTTTTTTTTCTGCCTGGCTGTTGTGTGAAGAAGGGTTGGTATTCCTGAATCAAAACAGTGTGTGGAATTGTTTAGTTACTATCGAGTCTGGGGGTAAGTTATTGAATGTTGAGTTCTACAGGTGCAGAGGCATCGGGTCTGGCAGCAAGGGGTGACAATTAAACTGGGGGTAGATTCCCATAGCCAGGTGGGTTGGCTGCCGAGTCAACAGTTAGATATGACTTGT
Organism: Phaenicophaeus curvirostris; assembly: GCF_032191515.1. Classification (NCBI taxonomy): domain Eukaryota; kingdom Metazoa; phylum Chordata; class Aves; order Cuculiformes; family Cuculidae; genus Phaenicophaeus; species Phaenicophaeus curvirostris. Next base: position 427,384 of record NW_027206730.1, read on the forward strand.
ACCTACATTACCTACAAACGCCAGCTAGTTATTTTGTTTTGGTTTTATTTTTTGTCTTTCAAGATGCAATGAGCATCGTTGTCATTTATGATGTCTGTGTCGTCTGTGTCTATTGTGACGTCATTGTTATATATAGTGTGTGTCTATTTTGAACATCATTGTCATTTTTAATGTTTCTGTTGTCTGTCTCTATTGTGAAATCATTGTCATTTATAATGTCAGTGTCATCTGTGTTGTCATTTTTGTCTGTCGTCTGTTTCTATTGTGACATCATTCTCATTTATAATGTTTGTGTCATCATTTTCGTGTCTGTCATCTGTCTCTGTTGTGAAATCATTGTCCATTATAATGCCTGTGTCGCCTGTGTCGCCTGTGTCCGCAGCGACCTCTCTGACGTTTAGAAAGCCTGTGTCGCCTGTGTCCGCAGCGACCTCCCTGAAGTTTAGAAAGCCTGTGTCACCTGTGTCTATAAAGACCTCCTTGATGTTTAGAAAGCCTGTGTCGCCTGTGTCTATAAAGACCTCCCTGACGTTTAGAATGCATGTGTCGCCTGTGTCTATAAAGACCTCCCTGACGTTTAGAATGCCTGTGTCGCCTGTGTCTATAAAGACCTCCCTGATGTTTAGAAAGCCTGTGTCTCTAGCGACCTCACTGTCATTTATAAAATCTGTGTCTCTAGCGACCTCACTGTCGTTTAAAAAATCTGTGTCTCTAGCGACCTCACTGTCATTTAATAAATCTGTGTCATCTGTGTCTATAGCGACCTCATGGAGGTTTAGAAAGCCTGTGTCGCCTGTGTCCACAGCGACCTCCCTGACGTTTAGAAAGCCTGTGTCGCCTGTGTCTATAAAGACCTCCCTGACGTTTAGAAAGCGTGTGTCGCCAGTGTCTACAGCGACCTCACTGTCGCTCAGAAGGTCTGTGTCGCCTGTGTCTACAGCGACCTCACTGTCGTTCAGAAGGTCTGTGTCGCCTTTGTCTACAGCGACTTCACTGTCGTTCATAAGGTCTTTGTCGCCTGTGTCTACAGCGACCTCACTGTCGTTCAGAAGGTCTGTGTCGCCTGTGTCTACAGCGACCTCACTGTCGTTCAGAAGGTCTGTGTCGCCTTTGTCTACAGCGACCTCACTGTCGTTCATAAGGTCTTTGTCGCCTGTGTCTACAGCGACCTCACTGTCGTTCAGAAGGTCTGTGTCGCCTGTGTCTACAGCGACCTCACTGTCGTTCAGAAGGTCTGTGTCGCCTTTGTCTACAGCGACTTCACTGTCGTTCATAAGGTCTGTGTCGCCAGTGTCTACAGCCACCTCACTGTCGTTCAGTAAGTCTGTGTTGTCTGCGTCTACAGCGACCTCACTGTCGTTCAGAAGGTCTGTGTTGCCTGCGTCTCTAGCGACCTCACTGTCGTTCATAAAGTCTGTGTCGCCTGCGTCTCTAGCGACCTCACTGTCGTTCATAAAGTTTGTGTCACCTGCGTCTCTAGCGACCTCACTGTCGTTCTTAAAGTCTGTGTCGTCTCTTTCGTCTGTCTGTTGTGACGTCTTTGTCACTTATAATGTCTGTCTATTGTGTCTATTGTGACATCCTTGTCATTTATGTCAGTGTCATCGATTTCTTTACTGTCGTCTGTGTTTTTTGTGTATATTGTGACATCATTTTCATTAATAATATCTGTGCCATCTATGTCATCTATGTTGTCTGTGTCGTCTGTGTCTAATGTGACATCATTGTAAAATATATTGTCTTTGTCGTCTTTGTCTGTTGTGACACCCTTCTCACTAATAATGTCTGTGTCGTTGGTGTCGTATGTTTCGTCTGTGTCTATAGTGACCTCATTGATGTTTATAAAATCTGTGTCATCTGTGTCTATAGCGACCTCTCTGTCGTTCATAATGTCTGTATTGTCTGTGTCTATAGTGACCTCACTGTCGTTCATAAGGTCTGTGTCGTCTGTGTCTATACTGACCTCGTTGACGTGTAGAAAGTCTGTGTCGTCTGTGTCTATAGTGACCTCAATGACGTTTAGAAAGTCTGTGTCGCCTGTGTCTATAGTGACCTCATTGTGGTTTAGGAAGTCTGTGTCGCCTGTGTCTATAGTGACCTCATTGACCTTTAGAAAGTCTGTGTCGCCTGTGTCTATAGCGACCTTATTGATGTTTTGAAAGTCTGTGTCGCCTGTGTCTACAGCGACCTCACTGTCGTTTAGGAAGTCTGTGTCACCTGTGTCTACAGCGACCTCACTGTCGTTCAGAAGGTCTGTGTCGCCTGTGTCTACAGCGACCTCATTGTCGATTGGAATTTCTGTGTCGTCTGTGTCTATGGCGACCTCATTGAGGTTTAGAAAGTCTGTGTCGTCTGTGTCTATAAAGACCTCCCTGACGTTTAGAACGTCTGTGTTGTCTGTGTCGTCTGTGTCTATAGCGACCTCATTGAGGTTTAGAAAGTCTGCGTCGTCTGTGTCTACAGCGACCTCATTGAGGTTTAGAAAGTCTGTGTCGTCTTTGTCTACAGCGACCTCATTGTCGTTTAGAAATTCTGTGTCATCAGTGTCTATAGCGACCTCATTGAGGTTTAGAAAGTCTGTGTCGTCTGTGCCTATAACGACCTCAATGAGGTTTAGAAATTCTGTGTTGTCTCTGTCTATAGCGACCTCATTGAGGTTTAGAAATTCTGTGTCGTCTGTGTCTATAGTGACCTCATCGATGTTTAGAAAGTCTGTGTCGCCTGTGTCTATAGTGACCTCATTGACGTTTAGAACGTCTGTGTCGCCTGTGTCGCCTCTGTTTGTAGTGACCTCATTGACGTTTAGAACGTCTGTGTCGTCTGTGTCCGCAGCGACCTCACTGACGTTTAGAAAGTCTGTGTCGTCTCTGTCTATAGCGACCTCAATGAAATTTAGGAAGTCTGTGTCATCTGGGTCGTCTGTGTCTATAGCGACCTCAATGAGGTTTAGAAAGTCTGTGTCGTCTGTGTCTCTAGCGATCTCACTGTCATTTAGAAAGTCTGTGTCGTCCTTGTCTCTAGTGACCTCATTGACGTTTAGAATGCCTGTGTCGTCTGTGTCTATAGCGACCTCATTGAGGTTTAGAAATTCTGTGTCGTCTGTGTGTACAGCGACCTCACTGTCGTTCAGAAGGTCTGTGTCGCCTGTTTCTACGGCGACCTCACTGTCGTTCATAAGGTCTGTTTCTCCTGTGTCTACCGTGACCTCACTGTCTTTCATAAGGTCTGTGTCGCCTGTGTCTACAGCGACCTCACTGTTGTTCAGAAGGTCTGTGTCGCCTTTGTCTACAGCGACCTCACTGTTGTTCATAATGTCTGTGTCGTCTGTGTCTACAGCGACCTCATTGTCATTCAGAAGGTCTGTGCCGCCAGTGTCTACAGGGACCTCAATGTCGTTCAGAAGGTCTGTGCCGCCAGTGTCTACAGCGACCTCACTGTCGTTCAGAAGGTCTGTGTCGCCTGTGTCTCTAGCGACCTCACTGTCGTTCATAAGGTCTGTTTCTCCTGTGTCTACAGCGACCTCACTGTCGTTCAGAAGGTCTGTGCCGCCAGTGTCTACAGCGACCTCACTGTCGTTCAGAAGGTCTGTGCCGCCAGTGTCTACAGCGACCTCACTGTCGTTCATAAGGTCTGTGTCGCCTGTGTCTACAGCGACCTCACTGTCGTTCATAAGGTCTGTGTCGCCTGCGTCTCTAGTGACCTCGCTGTGGTTTAGAAAGTCTGTGTCGCCTGCGTCTCTAGCGATCTCACTGTTGTTCATAAAGTTTGTGTCGTCTGCGTCTCTAGCGACCTCACTGTCATTTAGAAATTCTGTGTCGCCTGTGTCTGTAGTGACCTCATTCATGTTTAGAAAGTCTGTGTCGTCTGCGTCTATAGCAACCTCACTGTCGTTTATAAAGTCTGTGTCGTCTCTGTCGTCTGTCTATTGTGACATCTTTGTCAATTACAATGTCTCTGTCTACTGTGTCTAATGTGACATCATTGTCATTTATAATGTCACTGTCATCGATGTCGTCATTGTCGTCTGTGTTGTTTGTGTATGTTGTGACATCATTTTTATTAATAATATCTGTGCCATCTGTGTCATCTATGTTGTCTGTGTCGTCTGTGTCTAATGTGACATCATTGTAAAATATATTGTCTGTGTCGTCTTTGTCTATTGTGACACCCTTGTCGCTAATAATGTCTGTGTCGTATGTTTCATCTGTGTCTCTTGTGACATCATTGTCATTTATAATGTCTGTGTCATCTGTTTCTATTGTGTCATCGTTGTCATGTATAATGTCTGTGTCGTCTGTGTCTATTGTGGCATCATTATCACTTTTAATACCTGTGTCTTTCATTTCACCTGTGTCGTCTCTGGTGTTTGTGTCTATTGTGACATCATTTTTATTTATAGTATGTCATCTGTGTTTTCAGTGTCTATTGTGACGTCATTGCCCTTTATAATATCTGTGTCGTCTTTGTTGTGACATCACTGTCATTTCTATGTTCTGTGTCGTCTGTGTCTATTCTGAAATCATTGTCATTTAAAATGTCTCTGTCCTCTGTGTCTATTTTGACATCATTTTCATTTATAATGTCTGTGTCGTCTGTGTCTATTTTGACATCAATTTCATTTATTATGTCTGTCATCTGTGTGTAATGTGACATTATTGTCATTTTTAATGTCTGTGTAGTTGGTGTCATCTTTGTCTATATTGAAATCACTGTCATTTATAATGTCAGTGTAGTCTGTGTCATCTGTTTCTATTGTGATATCGTTTTAATTTATAGTGTCTGTGTCATTTGTTTCTATTTTGTTATAATTTTGATTTACAATGTCTGTGTCGTCTGTGTCTATTGTGACATCATTGTCATTTATAATGTCTGTCTTCTGTGTAGTCTGTCGTCTGTGTCATCTGTTTCTAATGTGACTCCATAGCAGTTTTTAATGTCTGTGTCGTCTGTTTCTATTGTGACATAGTATTCATTTACTAAGTCTGTGTCATCTCTGTCGTCTGTGTCTTCTTTGTCTATTGTGACATCCTTGTCATTTATAATGTCTCTGTCATCTGTGTATATTTAGATATCATTTTTTTATAATGTCTGTGTCGTCTGTCTATGTTTTGACATTTTTGTCATTTATAATGTCTGTGTTGTCTGTGTCTATTGTGATATCTTTGTCATTTATGTTGTCTGTGTCATCAGTGTCTATTGTGATATCATTGTTATATATAATGTCTCTGTTTTCTGTGTCTTTTGTGATATCATTATTTAAAATGTCTGTCGTCTGTGTCTATAGTGACATCATTGTCATGTATAATGTCTGTGTCTTCTGTGTATATTTTGACATCATTTCGTTTATAATATCTGTGTATTCTGTGTTTTCTTTGTCTATTTTGATATATTTGTCATTTATAATGTCTGTGTCTATTGTGACATCATTGTCATTTATAAAGTCTTTGTCGTCTGTGTCATCTTTGTCTATTTTGACATCATTGTTTTTTATAATCTCTGTATCGTCGTATATGTCGTATATGTAATCTGAGAATATTGTGACATCATTGTAATTTATAATGTCTGTGTCGTCTGTGTCTATTGTGACATCGTTGTCATTTATAAAGTCTTTATTGTCTTTGTCGTATGTGTCGTCTGTGCTTCCTGTGCCTATTGTTACATCATTGTAATTTATAATATCTGTGAGAACTGTGTCTATTGTGACTCCTGTGTCTATTGTTACATCATTGTAATTTATATTATCTGTGTCGTCTGAGTTTATTGTGACATCATTTTCATTTATCATGTCTGCATCGTCTGTTTCTATTGTGACATTATTGTTTTTATAATATCTGTCATCTGTGTCATCTGTGCCGATTGCGACATCATTGTCATTTATAATGTCTTTCGTCTGTGTCGTCTGTCTAGTCTGTGTCTATTGAGACATAATTGTCATTTATAAAATCTGTCGTCTATGTCTAATGTGACAGCACTGTCATTTATAGTGTCTCTGTCATCTGTGAATATTGTGACATCTTTGTCATTTATAATGGCTGTGTCGTCTCTGTCTATTGAGACATAATTGTCATTTATAAAATCTGTGTCGCCTGTGTCTATTGTGACATCATTGTCATTTATAATATTTTTGTCGTCAGTGGCTATTGTGATATTATTGTCATTTATAATATCTGTCGTCTGTCCAGTCTGTGTCTACTGTGACATCATTGTAGTTTATAGTCTGTGTCGTGTGTTGTACATGTCTATTGTGACATCATTGTCATTTATGTCTGTGTCGTCTGTGTCTATTGTGACATCATTTTAATTTATAAAGTCTGTGTCGTCTGTGTCATCTTTGTCTATTTTGACATCACTGTCACTTATAATGTCTGTGTAGTCTGTCTATTGTGTCATCATTGTAGTTTATAATGTCTGTTTCTTCTGTCGTCTATGTCTATTGTGACACCATTGTGATTTATAATGTCTGTGTCTTCTGTGTCTTCTGCGTCTGTTGTGACTTCATTTTATGTTTGTGTAGTCTGTGTCTATTGTGACAACATTGTCATTAAAAATGACTGTGTCCTCTGTTTCGTCTGTATCCTCAACTGTGTATTCTTACACAGTTGTCATTTGTAATGCCTGTGTTGTCTGTCGTCTGTGTCTATTGTGACTTCTTTTTCATTTATAATGTCTGTGATGTCTGTGTCTATTGTGACATCATTGTCATTTATATTGTGTGTGTCGTTTGTGCCGTTTGTGTCATCTCTGTCGTCTGTGTCTATTGTGACATCATTGTCATTTATAATGTCTGTCGTCTGTGTCATCTGTGTTTAATGTGACATTGTTTTCATTTATAATGTCTGTGTCGTCTGTGTCATCTTTGTATATTGTGGCATCATTGTCATTTATCATGTCTGTCATCTGTTTTTATTATGACATCATTGTCATTTATAATATCTTTGTTGTCTGTGTCGTCTATGTCATCTCTGTCTTCTGTGTCTATTGTGATATTTTTTGCATTTATAATGTCTGTCATCGCTGTTGTCTTTGTGTATTTTTAATTCATTTTTATTTATAATGTCTATTTCTTCGATGTGTTTTGTGACATCATTTTTATTTTTAATGTCTTTGTCGTCTGTCTTCCGTGTCATCTGTGTCTATTATAACATCATTGTCATTTATAATGTCTTTGCTCTCTGTGTCGTCGGTGTTGTGTGTGTCGACTGTGACATCACTGTCATTTATAATGCCTGTCGGTTTTTTTTCTGTGTAGTCCATGTCTACTGTAACATCATTATAGTTTTTAATGTCTGTTTCTTCTATGTCTATTGTGAATACGTTGTAATTTATAATGTCTGTGTCTATTGTGACATTATTGTAATTTATAATGTCTGTGTTGTCTGTGTGTTTTGTTACATCATTGACATTTATAATGTCTGTGTCGTCTGTTTGGTCTGTGTTGATTTTGGTATCATTGTCATTTATAATATCTGTGTGGTCTGTGTTGTCTGTGTTGGCTTTGTATATTGCGACATCATTTTCACTTGTAATGACTTTGTCATCTTTGTAGTCTGTGTCATCTCTGTCGTCTGAATTGTCTGTCCATTGTGACATCATTGTCATTTATAATGTCTGTGTCTACTCTGACACCATTGACATTTTTAATATATGTGTCGTCTGTGAATATTGTGACATCATTGTAATTTATAATGTTTGTGTCGTCTGTGTCTATTCTGACATCATTATCGTTTATAATGTCTGTGTCATCTAAGTCGTCTGTGAATATTGTGGTATCATAGTAATTTATAATGTCTGTGTCATCTCTGTCATGGGTGTATATTATGATATCATTTACCTTTATAATGTCTGTGTCGTCTGTGTTGTCTGTGTCTATTGTGACATCATTATCGATTAAAATGTCTGTCGTATGTGTATTTTCTGTCGTCTGATTCGTCTGTGTCTTCTGTGTCTTTATTTTAATATATAATGTCTGTGTCGCTGTGTTGTCTCTGACGTCTGTGTCTATAGTGACATCATTTTCATTTATAATGTCTTTGTCATCTGTGTTGTCTTTGTCTATTGTGATATTATTGTCATTTATAATGTCTTTATCGTGTGTGTCGTTTTTGTCTATTTTGATATAATTTTCACAGAATCACAGAATAACCAGGTTGGAAGAGACCCACCGGATCATCCAACTGTTCCTATCAAACACTAAACCATGCCCCTTAGCACCTCGTCCACCCATGCCTTAAACATCTCCAGGGAAGGTGACTCAACCACCTCCCTGGGCAGCCTGTTCCAGCGCCCAATGACCTTTTCTGTAAAAAATTTTTTCCTAATGTCCAGCCTAAATCTCCCCTGGCGGAGCTTGAGGCCATTCCCTCTTGTCCTGTCCCCTGTCACTTGGAAGAAGAGGCCAGCACCTTCCTCTCTACAACCTCCTTTCAGGTAGTTGTAGAGAGCAATGAGGTCACCCCTCAGCCTCCTCTTCTCCAGGCTAAACAACCCCAGCTCTCTCAGCCGCTCCTCATAAGGCCTGTTCTCCAGCCCCTTCACCAGCTTTGTTGCTCTTCTAATATATGCTCTTCATATATAATGTCTGTGTCGTCTGTGTCTATTGTGAAATAATTGTCATCTATCTGTATCTTCTCTCGTCTGCGTCTGTTGTGACGTCATTGTAATTTATAATGTCTGTATCTTCTCTGTCTATTTTAACAACATTTTCATTTATAATGACTGTTGTCTTTGTCGTCTTTCGTCTTTATCAAATGTAACATCATTGTAATTTATGTCTGTGTCGTGTATGTTGTGACATCATTGTCATTTAAAATGTCTGTGTTGTCTGTGTCATCTGTGTCTTTTGTGACATCATTGTCATTTATAATGTCTGTGTCTTCTGTGTCTATTGTGACATCATTTTAATTTATAATGTCTGTGTCGTCTGTGGCCTCTGTGTCTATTGTGGTATCATTGTCATTTATAATATATGTGTCGTGTGTGTCGTCTTTGTCTTTTTTGAAATAATTGTCATGTATGATGTCTGTGTTGTTTGTGTTGTCGGTGTCTATTTTGATTTAATACTCATTAGAAATATCTGTGTCATTTTTGTCGTCTGTCTTCTGTGTCTACTGTTATATCATTGTCATTTATAATGTCTGTGTCTTCTGTGTCTTTTGTGACATCATTTTCAAATATAATGTCTGAGTCGTTTGTGTCTATTGTGATATCATTGTCTTATATAATGTCTTTGTCGTCTGTGTGGTTTGTGTCATCTTTCCCTATTGTGATATCTTTGTCATTAACCATGTGTGTGTCGTCTCCCTTGTCTCTCTCGTCGTTGTCTATTGTGTCATCATTGTCATTTTTAATGTCTGTGTCATTTGTGTCTATTGTGGCATCATTGTCATTTATAATGTCTGTGTAATCTGTGTGATCTCTGTCTATTGTGACATCTTTGTCCTTTATAATGTCTGTGTTGTCTGTGTCTGTTGTGACATCATTGTCATATATAACGTCTGTGTGGTCAGTGTCATCTATGTCTATTGTGACATTTTCATTTACAGTGGATTTGTCGTCTGTGTCATCTATGACATCTGTGTCTCTTGTGACATCATTGTCATTTATGTCGTCTGTGTCGCCTGTGTCGTCTCTGTCTATTGTGACATAATTTTCATTTATAATGACTTTGTAGTCGCTGTCGTCTCTGTCGTCTGTGTCTATTGTGATATCTTTGTCTTTTTAATGTCTGTGTCATATGTGTCTTATGTGTGTATTGTCACATAATTGCCATTTATACTGTCTGTGTCGTCGGTGTCTATTGTGCCATATTGTCATTTATAAAGTCTGTGTCGTCATTTTCTATTTTGACATCATTTTAATTTATAATGTCTGAGTCTCGTGTGTCGTCTGTGTCTATTGTGCCATCATTCTCAATTATAATGTCTGTGTCATCTGTGTCGTCTATGTCTGTTTTGACATCACTGTCATTTATAATGTCTTTGTTGTCTGTGTCATTTATAATTCTGTGTTGCCTTTGTCTATTGTAAAATCATTGTGATTTATAATGTCTGTGTTTTCTTTGTGTGTTGTGGCATAAATTATGTATATAAGGTCTGTGTCGTCTGTGTCATCTATTTCTATACAGACATCACTGTCATTTAAAATGTCTCTGTCATCTGTCTATTGTGACTTAACTTTTTTATATAATATCTGTGTTGTCTGTGCCTATTATGACGCAATTTTCAATTATAATGTCTCTGTCGATTGTGTCTTTTATGTTGTTTGTGTTGTCTGTCTACTGTGTCATCATTGTCATTTATAATGTCTGTGTCTATTGTGGTATCATTCTTATTTATAATGTCTGTGTCGAGTGTCCTCTTAGTCTAATTTAATATCTCTTTCGTTTACAATATCTGTGTCGTCTGTGTCTATTGTGAAATAATTTTCATTTTTACTGTCTGTTTCTTCTGTGTCGTCTGTTTCTATTTTGACATCATTGTCATTAATAATGTCTGTATCATCTGTGTCGTCTGTGTCTATTTTGACATCATTGTCATTTATAATGTCTGTGACGTCTGTGTCATGTGTCTATTGTGATATCATTATCATTTATAATGTCTGTATCGTCTGTGTCTATTGTGATATCATTGTCATTTATGTCTTTGTCGACTGTGTCGTCTGTGTCTCTTGTGACAGCATTGTCATTTGTAATGTCTGTGTCGTCTGTGTCATCTATGTCTTTGGTGACATCCTTGTTTTTTATAATGCATGTTTCGTCTGTGTCCATTGTGACATCATTTTCATTTATAATGTCTTTGTCGTCTGTCTCGTCTCTGTCTGTGGTTACATCGTTGTCATTAATAATGTCTGTGTCTATTGTGACCTCATTGTAACACATAATATCTGTGTCCTCTGTGTTGTCTGAGTCTATGGTGATATAATTGTCATTCATGTCTGTGTCGTCTGAATCGTCTGCCTTCTGTGACTATTGTGACATCATTTTCATTTGTAATGGCTTTGTCGTCTGTGTGTATTGTGACATCATTTTCATTAATGACGTCTGTGTCGTCTGAGTCATCTGTGTTGTCTGTGTTCTCTGTGTCGTCTGAGGCGTCTGTGTCTATTTTTAAATCCATGTCATTTATAGTCTGTGTCCTCTGTGAATTCTTTGTCTATTTTGAGATCCATGTCACTTATAATGTCTGTGTCTTCTGTGTTGTCTGTGTCTAATGTGACATCATTGTCGTTAAAAATTTCACCGTCGTCTGTATCGTCTGTGTCTATTGTTACAAACTGTCAATTATAATGTCTTTGCCGTCTCTGTCATCTGTGTATATTCTGGCATCCTTGTCATTAATGTCTATGTCGTCTTTTTCATCTGTGTTGTTTGTGTCATATTTTCTGTGTTTATTGTTACATCGTTGTCATTTATAAAGTCTGTGTTGTCTGAGTCATCTGTTTTGTCTCTGGTGTCTGTGTCTATTTTGAAATAATTGTCATTTATTATGTCTCTGTCGTTTGTGTTGTCGGTGTCTATTTTGATTTAATTGACATTAAAAATATCTGTGTCGTATGTGTCGTCTGTGTCTACTGTGACATAATTTTCATTTACAATGTCTGTGTCTATTGTGACAAAATTTTCAATTATAATGTCTCTGTAGTTTGTGTCTTTTATGTCGTCTGTGTCTATAGTGACATCATTGTCATTTATAAAGTCTGTTTCGTCTGTGTCGTCTGTTTCGTCTGTGTCTTCTGTTTCATCTGTGTCTATTGTGCCATCATTTTCATTTATAATATCTGTTGTCTGTGTCATTTTTGTCATATTTGTCTATCGTGACATCATTGTCATTTATAATGTCTGTGTCATATGTCTATTGTCACATCACTGTCATTTATAATGTCTCTATCATCTGTGCCTATTGTGAAATAATTGTTGTTTATAATGTCTCTGTCATCGGTGTCTATCGTGACATCATTGTCATTTATAATGTCTGTGTCGTCTGTATCTATTTTGATATCTTTGTCATACATAATGCCTGTGTCATCTCTGTCAACTGTGTCTATTTTGACATCATAGTAATTTATAACGTCTGTCGTCTGTGTCTATTGTGACATCATTGTCAATTATAATGTCTGTGTCGTCTTTGTCGTGGGTGTCTATTGTTAAATCATTTTCATTTGTAATGTCTGTGTCGCCTATGCCTTTTATGTCTATTGTGACATCACTGTCATTTATAATGTCTGTGTCGTCTGTGTTTATTGTGACACCATTGTCATTTATAATGTCTGTATCGTTGGTGTCGTCTGTGTAGTCTTTGTCTATTTTGAAATCATTGTCATTCATAATGTCTGTTTCGTCTGTGTCAATTGTGACATCATTTTCATTTATTATGTCTGTGTTGTCTGTGTCTTCTGTGTCGTCTCTGTCTATTGTGACATCATTGTCATTTATATTATCTGTGTCGACTCTCTTGTGACATGATTATCATATATAATGTCTGTGTATATTTTGGCATCATTATCACTTTTAAAACCTGTGTCATCTTTGTTGTCTGTGTCATTTGTGTCTGTTGTGATATCATTTTCATTTATAAAGACTTTGTCATCTCTGTCATCTGTATCTTCAGTGTCTATTGCGACATCATTGTCTTTTGTAATGTCTGTGTTGTTTGTGTCATCTCTGTCGTCTTTGTCTATTGTGATATCATTGTCCTTTTTAAGTCTGTGTCATATGTGTCTTCTGTGTGTATTGCCACATAATAGCCATTTATACTGTCTGTGTCGTCGGTGGCTATTGTGACTTCATTGTCATTTATAATGTCTGTGTTTTCTGTGTTGTCATTTTCTATTTTGACATCGTTATCATTTATAAAGTCTGGTTGCATTTGTCATCTGTGTCTATTGTAACATCATTCTCATTTATAATGTCAGTGTCATCTGTGTCGTCTGTGTCTATTATGACATCATTGTCATTTATAATGTCTGTCGTGTGTGTCGTCTGTGTTGTCTGTGTTAATAGTGACAAAATAGTCGTTTATAATGTCTGTGTTATTTATATTGTCTGTGTCGCTTTTGTCTATTGTGACATCATTGTCATTTATAATATCTGTGTCATCTCCGTGTATTGTGGCATCTTTTTCGTATCTAATGTCTGTCGTCTGTGTCATCTATTTCTATAGTGACATCACTGTCATTTAAAATGTCTCTGTCGTCTGTGTCTATTTTGACAAAGTTGTCATATATGTCTGTGTTCTCTATGTCTATTTTGACATCATTGTCATTTATAATGTCTGTGTATTCTGTGTCTATTGTGACGTAATTTTCAATTATAATGTCTCTGTTGATTGTGTCTTTTATGTTGTCTCAGTCATCTGTGTCTACCATCACATCATAAAGTCTGTCTTCTTTGTCTATTCTGACATCATTTTCATTTATAATACCTCTGTCTTCTGTGTCATCTCTGTCTATTGTGACATCATCGTTATTTATGTCTGTTATCTGTGTCGTCTGTGTCTATTGCCACATCGTTGTCATTTATGTCTGTCATCTGTGTCTATTTTGATATCATTGTAATTTATAATGTCTGTATCGTCTGTGTCTATTGTGACATCATATTCATTTATAATATCTGCCATCTGTGTCGTCTGTGTCTATTCTGACATCATTGTATTTTATAATGTCTGTGTCGTCTGTGTCTATTTTGACATCAATTTCAATTATAATGTCTGTGTCGTTTGTTTTGTCTGTGTCGTCTGTGTGTACTGTGACATCATTGTCATTTATAGTGTCTTTGTTGTCTGTGTCGTCTCTGTGTATTGTGACATCATTGTCATTTTTAATGTCTGTGTCGTCTCTGTCTATTTTGACATCGTTGTTATTTATAATGTCTGTGTTGTCTGTGTCTATTGTGACGTCATTTTCAATTATAATGTCTGTGTCGTTTGTGCCTTTTCTGTCGTCTGTCTACTGTGACTTTATTGTCGTTTATAATGTCTGTGTCGTCTCTGTCGTCTGTTTATATTGTGACACCATTGTCATTTATATTGTGTTGTCTGTGTAGTCTGTGTCTATTGTGAAAGCATTGTGATTTATAATGTCAGTGTCGTCTCTGTCTATAGTTACATCATTGTCCTTTATAATGACTGCGTCATCTGTGTCATCTCATTCGTCTTTGTCTAATGTGACGTCATTGTGTTTTATAATGTCTGTGTCGTTAGTGTCTGTTGTGACATCTTTGTCATTTATAATGTCTGTGTCATCTGTGTCCTCTGTGCCTTCTGTTTCAAACGTGACAACATTTTAATTTATAATGAATTTGTCGTCTGTCGTCTCTATCGTCTGTGTCTATTAAGACATCATTTTCATTTATAATGTTTGTTTTGTCTGTGTCGTCTATGTCGTCTGTTTCATCTGTGTCTATTGTGACATCATTGTCATTTAAAATGTCTGTGCCTTCTGAGTCATTTGTGTCTGTTGTGGCATCATTGTTATTTATAATGTCTGTGTCATCTCTTTTGTTTTTGTCGTCTTTGTCTATTGCGACATCGTTATCATTTACAATGTCTGTGTCGTCTATTTTGTCTCAGTCGTCTCTGGAGTCCGATTCTATTGTGACATCATTGGCATTTATAATGTCTGTGTCTTCTGTGTAATCCGTGTCTATTGTGACATCGTTGGCATTTATAATGTCTGTGTCTATTTTGGCATAATTGTCATTTTTAATGTCTGTGTCATCTCTGTCGACTGTGTCGTCTTTGTCGTCTGTGTCTATCATGACGTTTTCATTTATAATGTCTGTGTCATCTGTGTCTATTGTGATATCATTGTCATATATAATGCCTGTGTCTTCTGTGTCTATTCTGACATCAATTTCAATTATAATATCTGTCTTCTGTGTCGTCTCTGTCTATTTTGTTATCATCTTTATTTATAATGTCTGTCGTTTGTGTTGTCTGTGTCTATTGTCACATCATTGTAATTTATAATGTCTGTATCATCTGTGTCTATTGTGATATTATTGTCATTTATAATGTCTGTCGTCTTTGTCTATAGTGACATCATTTTCATGTATAATATCTGTGTCATCTGTGTCTATTGTGACAT
This sequence comes from Phaenicophaeus curvirostris, assembly GCF_032191515.1. Lineage (NCBI taxonomy): Eukaryota > Metazoa > Chordata > Aves > Cuculiformes > Cuculidae > Phaenicophaeus > Phaenicophaeus curvirostris. The sequence continues at coordinate 442,465 of NW_027206730.1, forward strand.
CTTTTTCATTGATAATGTCTGTCATTTGTGTTTTCTGTGTCTACAGTGACATCATTGTCATTTGTAATGTCTGTGTGTATTATGACATCATTGGCATTTATAATGTCTGTGTCGTCTGTGTCTATTGTGACACCATTGTTATTTATAATGTCTTTGTTGTCTGTGTCTATTTTGACATCATTTTGAATTATAATGTCTGTGTCTTTTGTGTCTTTTCTGTTGTCTGTATCTACTGCTAATTCATTGTCATTTATAATGTCTGTGTTGCGTGTGTCGTCTCTGTCGTCTGTTTATATTGTGACATCGTTGTCATTTATACTGTCTGTGTTGTCTGTGTCATCTTTGTCTATCGCGATATTATTGTCATTTATAATGTCTGTGTTTTGTGTATCGTCTTTATCTCTTTTGATATCGTTGTCATACATAATGTCTGTGTCGTCTGTGTCTATTTTGTCATCATTATCGTTTTTAATACCTGTGTCGTCTCTGTCACCATTGTCGTCTGTGTCACCATTGTCGTCTGTGTCACCATTGTCGTCTGTGTCTATTGTGACATAATTTTTTTAAATTTTTTCTGTCGTCTGTGTCTGTTGTCATATTATTGTAATTTATAATGTCTGTGTCATCTGTGTCTATTTTGATATCATTGTCATTTATAATGTCTGCATCGTCTGTCATCTGTGTCTATTGTGATATCTTTTTCATTTATAATATCTGTGTCATATGTGTTGTCTGTGTCTATTTTGACGTCATTGTCATTTATAACGTCTGTGTCATCTGTGTCTATTTTGACATCGTTTTCATTTATAATATCTGTCGTTTGTGTTGTCTGTGTCGTCTGTGTCTACTATGACATCATTGTCATTTATAATGTCTTTGTCATCTGTGTCGTCTCTGTGTATTGTGTCATCATTGTCATTTACAATGTCTGTGTCGTCTTTGTCTATTTTGACATCGTTGTTTTTTATAATATCTGTGTTGTCTGTGTTTATCTTGACACCGTTTTCAATTTTAATGTCTGTGTCGTTTGTGCCTTTTCTGTCATCTGTGTCTACTCTGACTTTATTGTCGTTTATAATGTCTGTGTCGTCTCTGTCATCTGTTTATATTGTGACACCATTGTCATTTATACTGTCTGTGTCATCTGTGTCTATTGTGATATTATTGTCATTTATAATGTCTGAGTCGTGTGTCATCTTTGTCTATTTTGACATCATTGACATATATAATTTCTGTGTCAACTGTGTTGTCTGTGTACATTGTGACATTATTGTCATTTATAATGTCTGTGTTGTCTGTGTCGTCTGTGTCTATTGTGACATAATTGTCATTTATAATGTCTGTGTCATCTGTGTCTATTTTGACATCATTGTCATTTATAATGTCTGTTTCATCTGGGTCGTCTATGTGTATTGTGACAACATTGTCATTTATAATGTCTGTGTCTATTTAATATAATTGTCATTTTTTGTCTGTGTCATCTTTGAACTTCTTTGTTGTCTCTGTTGTCTGTGTCTATTGTGACATCATTGTCATTTTTAATATCTGTGTCATCTCTGTCATTTTTTTCGTCTTAGTTGTCTGTGCCTATTGTGACATCTTTTTAATTTAAAATGCCTGTGTCGACTGTGTCGTCTGTGTCTATTGTGACATCAATCTCAATTATAATGTATTTGTCTTCTGTGTCATCTGTGTGTATTGTGACATCATTTTCATTAATAGTATCTGTGTCGTCTGTGTTGTTGTGTCGTCTGTGTCTATTGTGATATCATTGTCATTTATAATGTCTGTGTCGTCTCTGTCATCTGTTTATATTGTGACACCATTGTCATTTATACTGTCTGTGTCATCTGTGTCTATTGTGATATTATTGTCATTTATAATGTCTGAGTCGTGTGTCATCTTTGTCTATTTTGATATCATTGTCATATAAAATGCCTGTGTCGTCTGTGTCGAATGCGTCTATTGTGACATCATTGTCATTTATAAAGTCTGTGTCTTCTGTGTCTATTCTGACATCATTTTCATTTATAATATCTCTGTTATCTCTGACTATTGTGACATCATTGTCATTTATAATGTCTGAATCGTCTGTGTCATCTGTCTATTGTGACTTCATTTTAACTTTTAATTTCTGTGTCATTTTTGTTGTCTGCGTCGTCTGTGTCTACTTTGACATCATTGTCATTTGTAATGTCTGTGTCGTCTGTCATCTGTGTTTATTGTGACATCGTTGTAATTTATAATGTCTGTGTAATCTCTGTCTATTGTGACATCATTTTCAATTATAATGTCTGTTACGTTTGTGTCTTTTCTGTCGTCTGTGTCTACTGTGACTTTTCTTTCGTTTATAATGTCTGTCTTCTGTGTTGTCTCTGTCATCTGTTCATATTGTGACACCATTGTCATTTATACTGTCTGTGTTGTCTGTCGTCTGTGTCTATTGTGATATTATTGTCGCTTATAATGTCTGTGTCGTGTGTGCCATCTTTGTATATTTTGATATCATTTTCATATATAAAATCTGTGTCGTCTGTGTCTATTGTGAAATAATTGTTATCTATAATGTCTCTGTGACATCATTGTCATTTTTAATGTCCATGTCCTCTGTGTGTCTTGTGAAATCAGTCTCATTTTTAATGTCTGTGTCGTCTGTGGCATCTGTGTTGTCTGTGACTTTTGTGACATCATTGTCATTCAAAATGTCTATGTATTATGTGTCTATTGTGACATCATTATCATTTATGAAGTCTGTGTCGCCTTTGTAGTGTGTCGTCTGTCTATTGTGACATAATAGCCATTTTTAATATCTGTGTCGTCTCTGTTGTCTGTGTCTATTGTGAAATAATTTTCATTTATAATATCTGTGTCGTCTGTGTCTATTGTGACATCATTGTCATTTATAATATCTGTGTCTGCTGAGTCATCTGTGTCTATTGTGACGTCATTGTAATTTATCATTTCTGTGTCGTCTGTGTCTATTGTGACGTCATTTTCATGTATAAAGTTTGTGTCGTCTGTTTCATCTGTGTCTATTGCGACAACATTGTCATAAAATATCGGTGTCGGCTGAGTCGTCTTTGTCTATTGTGATATTATTGTCATTTATAATGTCTGTGTCATCTGAGTCTATTATGACATCGTTGTCATTTATAATGTCTGTGTCGTCTGTGTCTGTTTTGATATCATTGTCATTTTTTATGTCTGTGTCGTCTTTGAACTACTGTGTTGTCTCTGTCGTCTGTGTCTATGGTGACATCATTGTCATTTTTAATGTCTGTGTCGACTCTGTCGTCTTAGTCGTCTGTGCCTATTGTTACAACATTTTCATTTATAAAGCCTGTGTCCACTGTGTCATCTGTGTCTATTGTGACATCATTGTCAAATATAATGTCTGTCGTCTGTGTCATCTGTGTCTGTTGTGACATTATTTTCATTAATAATATCTGTCGTCTGTGTTGTTTTGTCATCTGTGTCTATTGTGACATCATTGTGATTTATAATGTCTTTGTTGTCTGTGTCTGTGTTTATTGTGATATCACGTTCATTTATAATGTCTGTGTCTTCTCTGTCGTCTGTTTCGTCTGTGTCGATTATGTCTATTGTGACATCATTGTCATTTAAAATGTCTGTGTCTTCTCTGTCATCTGTGTCTATTTTGACTTCACTGTCATTTATAATGTCTGTGTCGTCTGTGTCGCCTTTGTATTTTGTGACATAATTTTCATTTATAATGTTAGTGTAGTCCGAGTAGTCTGTGTCTTTTGTGAAATAATTTTCATTAATTATGTATGTGTTTTCTGTGTCATCTGTGTCTGTTTTTATTTCATTGACATTTATAATGTCTGTGTCATCTGTGTTGTCGGTGTCTATTGTGACATCATTGTCATTTACAATGTCTGTGTCGTCTGTGTCTATTGTGATATCATTTTCATTTACAATATATGTGTCGTCTGTCTCATCTGTGTCTATTGTGATATCATTGTCATTTATAATGTCTGTGTCGTCTGTATCCTCTTTGTCCTCTGTGTCGTTTGTGTCTTTTGTGAACATCATTGTCATTTATAATGTCTGTGTCGCCTTTGTCGTCTATGTCTATTATGACATCATTTTCATTTATAACATCTATGTCGTATGTTTCGTCTATGTCTTCTGTGTCTACTGGACACAATTTTCATTTAATATATTTGTGCTGTTTATTTCGCCTGTGTCGTCTGTGTAGTCTGTTTCGTCTCTGATATCTGTCGTCTGTGTCGTCTGTGTCATGTGTTGTCTGTGTCTATTGTGGTACCACTGTTAATTATCATGTCTGTGTCGTCTCTGTCATCTGTGTCGTCTGTCGTCTGTGTCTACTGTGACATCATTGTCATTTATAATGTCTGTGTCGTGTGTGTATATTTTGACATCAATGTCATTTATAATCTCGTTGTCATGTGTGTTGTCTAGGTCTATTGTGAAATCATTGTGTTTTATAATGTCTGTGTCTTCTGTGTCTATTGTGACATCATTGTAATTTATAATGTCTGTGTTATCTGTTTCCTCTGTGTCTATTGTGACATCATTGTCATTTATAATGTCTCTGTCGTCTGTGTCATCTTTGTCTATTTTGACATCATTGACATATATAATTTCTGTGTCAACTGTGTTGTCTGTGTACATTGTGACATTATTGTCATTTATAATGTCTGTGTTGTCTGTGTCGTCTGTGTCTATTGTGACATAATTGTCATTTATAATGTCTGTGTCATCTGTGTCTATTTTGACATCATTGTCATTTATAATGTCTGTTTCATCTGGGTCGTCTATGTGTATTGTGACAACATTGTCATTTATAATGTCTGTGTCTATTTAATATAATTGTCATTTTTTGTCTGTGTCATCTTTGAACTTCTTTGTTGTCTCTGTTGTCTGTGTCTATTGTGACATCATTGTCATTTTTAATATCTGTGTCATCTCTGTCATATTTTTCGTCTTAGTTGTCTGTGCCTATTGTGACATCTTTTTAATTTAAAATGCCTGTGTCGACTGTGTCGTCTGTGTCTATTGTGACATCAATCTCAATTATAATGTATTTGTCTTCTGTGTCATCTGTGTGTATTGTGACATCATTTTCATTAATAGTATCTGTGTCGTCTGTGTTGTTGTGTCGTCTGTGTCTATTGTGATATCATTGTCATTTATAATGTCTTTGTTGTCTGTGTCGTCTGTGTTTATTGTGACATCATGTTCATTTATAATGTCTGTGTCATCTGTGTCGTCTGTTTCATCTGTGTCGACTATGTCTAATGTGACATAATCGGCATTTATAATATCTCTGTCGTCTGTGTCTATTGTGACAGCATAGTCATTTGTAAAGTCTGTGTGGTCTGTCGTCTTTGTGTATTTTGACATCATTTTCATTTATAATGTCTGTTTCCTCTGTGTCTTCTCTGTTTATTGTTATATGATTGCCATTTATTATGTCTGTCTTGTCTGTTTTGTCTGGGTCTATTGTGACATTATTGTCATTTATAATGTCTTTGTCATCTGTGTCGTCTTTGTCTATTGTGATATGATTGTCATATATTATGTCACTGTACATTCTGTGTCTATTGTGACGGCATTGTCATTTATAATGTCGGTGTAGTCTGTGTCGTCTTTGTCGTCTGGGTCTATTGTGACATCATTATCATCTATAATATCTGTGTCTTCTGTGTCATCTGTGTAACTTGTGACATCGTTGTCATTTATAGTGTCTTGTCATCCGTGTCGTCTTTTCTATTGTAACATCATTGTCATTTATAATGTCTGTCTTCTGTGTCATGTGTCTATTGTGACATCATTGTCATTTATAATGTCTGTGTCGTCTGCGTCATCGGTGTCTATTGTGATATCATTGTTATTTATAAGGTCTGTGTTGTATGTGTCTATTTTGACATCATTTTCATTTATAATATCTGTTGTTTGTGTTGTCTGTGTCTATTGTGACACCGTTGTCATTTCTATCATCTGTCATCTTTTTCATCTGTGTCTATTGTGACATCATTTTCCTTTATAATGTCTGTGTCGTCTGTGTAGTCTGATTTGGCTTTGTCTATTGTGACATCATTGTCATTTATAATGTCTGTGTCGTTTGTGGCGTCTGTGACGTCTGCGTCTACTGTGACATCATTGTCATTTATAATCTGTGTTGTCTTTGTAATCTGTGTCGTCTGTGTTTAATGTGACATCATTTTCTTCTGTAATATATGTGTCGTCTGTGTCTATTGTGGCATATTTTTTTTTTATGTCTGTGTCGTCTGTGTAGTCTCTTTGTCTTTGTATATTGTAACATCATTGTCATTTATAATGTCTGTGCCGTCTGTGTCGTCTGCGTCTGTTGTGACATCATTGTCATTTATGTCTGTGTCGTTTGCGTCTATTGTGACATCATTTTCGTTTATATTGTCTGTGTTGACTGTGTCGTCTGTGTCTATTTTGACATCTTTGTCCTTTATAATGTCTGTCGACTGCGTGGTCAGTTTCGTCTGTGTCATCTGTTTCTATTGTGACATCACTGTTACTTATATTGTATGTGTCGTTTGTGTGTCTGTGTCTATTGTGACATCATTGTCATTTTTAATATCTGTGTCATCTCTGTCATATGTTTCATCTTCTTTCTGTGTCGTCTGTCACGTCTGTGTCATCAATGTCTGTTGTAACATCATTGTTATTTATAATGTCTGTGTATTCTGTATATCTTGTGAGATAATAGTCATTTATAATGTCTCTGTTGTCTGTGTCCTCTGCGTCGTCTCTGTCATCTGTGTTGCCTTTGTCTATTGTGACATCATTGTCTTTTATAATGTCTGTGTTTTCTGTGTCCTCTGTGTCATCTGTGTCTATTGTGATATTATTGTCATTTATAATGTCTGTGTCGTCTGTGTCTATTGTGGTGTCATTGTCATTTATAATGTCTGTGTTGTCTGTGTGTATTCTGTTATCATTTTCATTTATAAAGTCTATGTCGTCTGTGTCATCTGTGTGTATTTTGAAACAATTTTCATTTATATCTGTGTTGTCTGTGTCGTCTGAGAATATTTTAACATCATTGCCATTTATAATGTCTGTGTCCTCTGAGTTGTCTGTGTAGTCTGTATCATCTGTGTCTATTCTGACAGCATTGGTGTTTATGCTATCTATGTAGTCTTTTTCATCTGTGTCGTCTGTGTCTATTGTGACGTAGTTGTCATTAATAATGTCAGTGTCCTCTGTGTCTATTGTGACATCATTGTCATTAATAATATCTGTGTCGTTTGTGTCGGCTGTGTTGTCTGTGTTTATTGCGTCATCATTGTAATCTATAATGCCTGTGTCGGCTGTGTCTATTGTGACATCATTATCATTTATAATATCTGTGTCATCTTTGTTGACTCTGTCGTCTGTTTCTATTGTGAGATCATTGTCATTTATAAGGTCTGTTTCGTCTGTGTCATATGTGTCTATTTTGTCATCCTTGTCATTTATAATGTCTGTGTTGTCTTTGTTGTCTTTGTCTATTGTGACATCATTGTAATTTACAATGTCTGTGTCGCATGTGTCTATTGTGACATCATGTCATTTATAATTTCTATTTCTTCTGTTTCTATTGTGTCTTCATTGTCATTTATAATGTCTTTGCTGTCTGTGTTGTCTCTCAAGTCTGTGTCTTCTATGTCGTCTGAGTCGTCTGTGTCTATGGTGACATCATTTTCATTTATAATGACTGTGTCGTCTGTGTCATCTGTCTTAATTTTGACATCATGTTCATTTATAACGTCTTTGTCTTATGTTACGTCTGTGTCAACTGTGTGTATTGTGATATCATTTTCATTTGTAATGTCTCTGTCTTCTGTGTCGTCTGTCGTCTGTGTCTATTTTGACATCATTTTCGTGTATAATGTCTTTGTCGTCTGTATCATCTGTGTCGTTTGTGTCTATTGTGATATCATTGTCATTTATAATGTCTCTGTAATCTGTGTTGTCTGTGTACATTGTGTCATCATTTTCATTTATAATGTCTGTGTTTTCTGTGTGGTCTGTGTTGTCTCTGTCGTCTGTGTCTATTGTGACATCATTGTCAATTATAAAGATTGTGTCGCCTCTGTTGTCTGTGTCTGTTGTGACATCATTGTCATTTTAATGTCTGTCATCTGGGTCTATTGTGACATCATGGTCATGTATTATGTCTGGGTCGTCTGTGTCTATTGTGACATCATTGTCATTTTTAAAGTCTGTGTCGTCTGTGTCTATTGTTTCATCATTGTAATTTATAAAGTCTGTGTCATCTGTGTAAATTTTCACATCATTGTTATTTACAATGTCTGTGTCGTTATTGCCATCTGTGTCATCTGTGTCTATTGTGACATCATAGTCATTTATAATGTCTGTGTCTTCTGTGTCATCTGTGTCTATTGTGACATCATTGTCATTTATAATGTCTTTGTCGTCTGTGTCAGCTGTGTTGATGGTGATATAATTGTCATTTATTATTTCTGTGTCATCTGTTTCGTCTCTGTCTATTGTGGCATCGTTTTCCTTCATAATGTCTGTGTCGTATGTGTCATCTGTGTCTATTGTTGCATCATTGTCATTTATAATGTCTGGGTCGTCTGGGTCGTCTGCGTCTATTGTGACATCATTGTCATTTACAATGTCTGAGTCGTCTGTGTTGTCTGTCTTTTTGTTCTCTGTGCCTATTTTGACATCATTGTAATTTATAATGTCTGTGTCGTCTGTGTCATCTGTGTCTATTGTGACATAGTTTTAATTTATAAAGTCTGTATCACCTGTGTCTATTATATCATTTTCAATTATGATGTCTTTGTCGTCTATGTCTACTGTGACATCATCGTCATTAATAATGTCTGTGTCTTCTGTGTCTATTGTGACAGCATTGTAATTTATAATGTCTGTGTCATCTGTGTCTATTGTGAATTCATTGTTATTTATAATATCTTTATCATCTGTGTCTATTGTGACATCATTGTCATTTATAGTTTCTGTGTCTTCTGTGTCGTCTCTGTCTATTTTTGCATCATGGTCATTTATAATGTCTGTGTCGTCTGTGTCTATTGTGACATTATTGATATTTAAAATATGTGTGTCTTCTCTGTCTGTTGTGAAATCATTGTCATTTGTCATGTCTGTGTCGTCTTTGTCAATTTTGACATCATTGTCATTTATATTGTCTGTGTCGGCTGTGTGTATTGTGACATCATTTTCGTTTATAATGGCTGTGTCGTCTGTGTCATCTGTGTCATCTGTGTCTAAATTGAAATCATTGTCATTTATAATGTCTGTGTTATCTGTGTCATCTGTGTCTAATTTGATATCCTTGTCATTTATAATGTCTGTGTCTTCTGTGTATATTGTGACATCATTATCATTTATAATGTCTGTGTTGTCAGAATACGCACTGTAGTCTGTGTCGTCTGTGTCTATTGTGACATCTTTGTCATTTATAATGTCTCTGTCGTTTGTGTCACCTGTCATCTGTGTCGTCTGTGTATTTTGTGATATCGTTGTCATATATAATATCTGTGTCTTCTGTAACAATTGAGACATCATTGTAATTTGTAAATGTAAGGGGCAAGGCAAGGCGGGGCACGGCGGTGCAAGGCGGGGCAAGGTGAGGCAATGCAAGGCAAGGAGGGTCAAGGCAAGGCAATGCAATGTGGGGCAAGGCGGGGCAATTTGGGGAAAGGCAATGCTGTGCAAGGCAAGGCAAGATGGGGCAAGGCCAGGCGGGGCAAGGAGGGGTTGGGCGAGGCGAGGCGGGGAAAGGTGGGGCGGGGCAAGACGGGGCAACGCAGGACATGTTGGGGCAAGGCAAGGCGGGGTGAGTCGGGGCAAGGCAATTCGGGGCAAGTCAAGGCAGGTCAAGGTGGGCAAGGCAGGGGAAGGCGAGGCAAGGCAAGTCGTGGGAAGGCAAGGTGAGGCAAGGCGGGGGAAGGCAAGGCGGGGCAAGGCAAGGCAAGTTGTGGGGAGGCAAGGCGGGGCAAGGCAAGGTGAGGCGGGGCAAGGCAGGCCAAGGCAAGGCAAAACGGGGCAAGGCAGGGCAAGGCGGGGCAAGGTAAGGCAAGGTAACGAAAGGCAAGGTAAGGTAAGGTAAGCTAAGGTAAGGTATAGTAAGGATAGTTAGTGTAAGGTAAGGCAAGGCAAAGTAAGACAAGGCACGGCAAGGCAATGTAAGGGAAGTTAAGGTAAGGTAATATACATTAGGGTAAGTTAAGGTGATCTATGGTAACATCAGGACAGGTAAGTTAAGGTCAGGCAATTTAAGTTTATGGGAAATTAAGATCAGGTCTGGTCAGGACAGGTCAGGTCAAGGTGACGTCAGATCAGGGTAAGGTCTGGTATGGGTAAGGTAATGTAAGGTAAGATAGGGTAAGGTGATGTAAGGTAAGATAAGGTCAGGTAGGGTAAGTTAACATAAGGTAAGTTTAGGTAAGGTAATGTAAGGTAATTTAAGCTAAGGTAAGATAAGGGTAAGATAAGTGTAAGGTAAGGGTACGGTAAGGTAGGCCAAGATAAGATAACTTAAGGTTAGTTAAGGTAAGGTAATTTCAGGGTAAGGTCAGGTCAGGCTAAGTTCAGGTCAGGTCAGGTTAAGTTCAGGTAAGGGTAAGGTATAGTAAGGTATTGTAAGGTAATTTAGGGTAATGTATGTTTAAGGTACAGACCTTCCCTTCCCCTTCCTTTCCCATACCCTTAACTTATCCTTAACTTACCCTTAACTTAAGAGGACTTGACCTTAACTTGCCCTGACCTGAACTTCACTTTCCCTGATGTCACCTTAACTTACCCTGACCCGACCTTACCCTTCCTTACCTTAACTTACAGTGACCTGACCTTACCTTGACGAGACCGGACCTGACCTGACCTTACCCGAAGCTAACTTGTCCTTACCTCTCCTGACCTGATCTTAACCTGAAATTTACTTTCCTGGCTTTACCTGCCCCGAACATACATTTCCCTGACTTTGACATTGACCTGAGCTTGACACCTTGTCCTCACCTTGGCCTGACCTTGACCTTGGCCTGACCTTCACCTGACCATGACCTTGCCTTTACCTGACCTTACCTTACCTTACGTTACCTTAACTTTTCCTTAACATACCGTACCTTACCTTACCCTATCTTACATTAAATGACACAGACCTGACCTTACCCTGACCTGACCTTACTCAAACCTGACCTGAACTGACCTTACCATAACCTTACCTGAGCTTACCTACAACGACCTTACCTTGCCCTCACCTTGGCCTGACCTTGAACTGACCTTGACCTTTACCTTGACCTTACATAACCTTACCTAATCTTAAATTACCGGGTAAAGTCAGGACAGGTCAGGACAGGTAAGGTAAGGAAAGGTAAGGCAAGGTAATGTAAAGTAAGGCAAGGGAAGGCAAGGTAAGGTAAAGTAAGGCAAGGTAAAGTAAAGTAAGGTAAGGTAAGGCAAGGTAAGGGAAGGGAAGGGAAGGGAAGGGAAGGGAAGGGAAGGGAAGGTAGGAAAAGTTAAGGAAGGGAAGGGAAGGCAAGGTAAGGCAAGGAAAAGTAAAGTAAGGCAAGATAAGGTAAGGTAAAGTAAGGCAAGTTAAGGTAAAGTAAGGTAAGGTAAGAAAAGTTAAGGAAGGGAAGGTAAGGCATGGTAAGGCAAGGAAAGGTAAAGTAAAGCAAGGTAAGGAAAAATAAGGTAAAGTAAGGCAAAGTAAGGTAAAGTAAGGCAAGGTAAGGTAAGGTAAATTAAGGTAACGTAAGGTAAAGTAAGGTAAGGTAAGGCAAGGTAAGGTAAAGTAAGGGAAGTGAAGGTAAGGCAAGGTAAGGTAAGGCAAGGTAAGGTAAAGTAAGGGAAGTGAAGGTAAGGCAAGGTAAAGTAAGGCAAGGTAAGGTAAAGTAAGGTAAGGTAAGGGAAGGCAAGTTAAGGTAAGGGAAGGGAAGGTAAGAAAAATTAAGGAAGGGAAGGCAAGGTAAGGTAAAGTAAGGTAAGGTAAGGCAAGGTAAGGTAAAGTAAAGTAAGGTAAGGTAAGGAAAGGTAAGGTAAAATAAGGTAAGTTAAGGGAAGGGAAGGTAAGAAAAGTTAAGGAAGGGGTGGGAAGGGAAGGGAAGTGAAGGGAAGGGAAGGGAAGTTAAAGTAAGGGAAGGTAAGTTAAGAAAAGTTAAGGAAGGGAAGGGAAGACAAGGTAAGGTAAAGTAAGGTAAGGCAAGGTAAGGTAAAGTAAGGTAAGGTAAGGCAAGGTAAGGTAAAGTAAGGTAAGGGAAGGTAAGTTAAGAAAAGTTAAGGAAGGGAAGGGAAGACAAGGCAAGGTAAAGTAAGGTAAGGTAAGGTAAGGCAAGGTAAGGTAAAGTAAGGTAAGGGAAGGTAAGTTAAGAAAAGTTAAGGAACGGAAGGGAAGGGAAGGTAAGGTAAGGCAAGGTAAGGTAAAGTAATGTAAGGTAAGGCAAGGTAAGGTAAAGTAAGTTAAGGTAAGGCAAGGTAAAGTAAGGTAAGGTAAGGTTATGTAAGGTAAGAAAAGTTAAGAAAGGGAAGGGAAGGGAAGGGAAAGTAATGTAAGGCAAGGCAAGGTAAAGTAAGGTAAGGTGAGGCAAGGTAAGGTAAAGTAAAGTAAGGGAAGGTAAGGTAAGGTAACTTAAGGTAAGGCAAGGTAAGGTAAAGTAAGGTAAGGGAAGGTAAGTTAAGAAAAGTTAAGGAAGGGAAGGGAAGACAAGGCAAGGTAAAGTAAGGTAAGGTAAGGTAAGGCAAGGTAAGGTAAAGTAAGGTAAGGGAAGGTAAGTTAAGAAAAGTTAAGGAACGGAAGGGAAGGGAAGGTAAGGTAAGGCAAGGTAAGGTAAAGTAATGTAAGGTAAGGCAAGGTAAGGTAAAGTAAGTTAAGGTAAGGCAAGGTAAAGTAAGGTAAGGTAAGGTTATGTAAGGTAAGAAAAGTTAAGAAAGGGAAGGGAAGGGAAGGGAAAGTAATGTAAGGCAAGGCAAGGTAAAGTAAGGTAAGGTGAGGCAAGGTAAGGTAAAGTAAAGTAAGGGAAGGTAAGGTAAGGTAACTTAAGGTAAGGCAAGGTAAGGTAAAGTAAGGCAAGGCAAGGTAAGGCAAGGTAAGGTAAAGTAAGGTAAGGTAAGACAATGTAAGGTAACGTAAGGCAAGGCAAGGTAAGGTAAAAAATTTAAGTAAGGAAAGGGAAGGGAAGGTAAAGTAAGGTAAGGTAAGGCAAGGTAAGGTAACGTAAGGCAAGGCAAGGTAAGGTAAAGTAAGGCAAGGAAAGGTTAGGCAAGGTAAGGTAAAGTAAGGCAAGGCAAGGCAAGGTAAGGTAAAGTAAGGCAAGGCAAGGTAAGGTAAAGTAAGGCAAGGCAAGGCAAGGTAAGGTAAAGTAAGGTAAGGCAAGGCAAGGTAAGGTAAAATAAGGTAAGGTAAGGCAAGGTAAGGTAAAGTAAGGAAAGGCAAGGTAAAGTAAAAAAGGCAAGGTAAGGTAAGGTAAGAAAAGTTAAGGAAGGGAAGGGTAGGTAAGGTAAGGTAAGGCAAGGTAAGGTAAAGTAAGGTAAGGTAAGGTAAAGTAAGTTAAGGTAAGGCAAGGTAAGGTAAAGTAAGGTAAGGTACGGTAAGGTAAAGGAAGGTAAGGTAAGGTAAGGCAAGGTAAGGTAAAGAAAGGTAAGGTAAGGCAAGTTAAGGTAAAGTCAGGTAAGGCAAGGCAAGGTAAGGCAAGGTAAGGAAAAGTAAGGTAAGGTAAGGCAAGGTAAGGTAAGGTAACGTAAGGTAAGGCAAGGCAACGTAAAGTAAGGCAACGTAAGGCAACGTAAGGTAAGGCAAGGTAAGGTAAGGTAAGGCAACGTAAGGCAACGTAAGGCAACGTAAAGTAAGGCAACGTAAGGTAAGGCAACGAAAGGTAAGGTAAGGCAACGTAAGGCAACGTAAGGTAAAGGCAACGTAAGTTAAGGCAACGTAAGAAACGTAAGGTGAGGCAACGTAAGGTAAGGCAACATAAGGTAAGGCAACGTAAGGCAAGGCAACGTAATACAAGGTAACGTAAAGTAAGTCAACGTAAGGCAACTTAAGGAAAGGCAACGTAAGGTAAGGCAACGTAAGGCAAAGTAAGGTAAGGCAATCTAAGGCAACGTAAGGTAAGGCAACGTAAGGCAAGGCAACGTAAGGCAACGTAAGGGAACATAAGGCAACGTAAGGTAAGGCAACATAAGGTAAAGGCAACATAATGTAAGGTAACGTAAGGCAACGTAAGCAACGTAAGGTAAGGCAACGTAAGGCAAGGCAACGTAAGGTAAGGCATCGTAAGGCAACGTAAGGCAAGGCAACGTAAGCTAAGGCAACGTAAGGTAAGGCAACGTAAGGAAACGTAAGGCAAGGCAACGTATGCTAAGGCAACGTAAGGCAACGTAATGTAAGGCAACATAAGGCAAGGCATCGTAAGGTAAGGTAACGTAAGGCAACGTAAGGTAAGGGAAGGTAAGGCAACTTAAGGTGTGGATGACCTTGTGAGCACTTGTTTACAAGAAAAAGGTCATGAGGCCCCTCGAAGCTTGGCTACCTAAGCTTAGTTATTATGTTACAATAGTTATGGCCGAAACGCAAGGCTTAGCAAGTTCAAAGCCGCTTAGATCATAGTACAGAACGTAGTGAGACTGAGATAATCATGTTTGTAATTGTTTCTTTTTAAGAACTTGATGTTTAGATAATTATAATAGCCGTGGTAACAGAATAATGCAGTATTGTGTTGTATTTAGACCTTTTGTAATAAATGACTAAAATAATGTAACCAATGATGAGCCTTTATTTTGCAATATGTATGAGCTAATTAACTAGTGTATATATGTCAGCGCTTTATCCTTAATAAATTGAGACTTGTTGATCATCATCTGATGTGCATGTCTCCCGTCGTTTCCGACAAATGGTGACCCCGACGTGATAAAGGTGACCGTATATACGAGCCTTGTTGCCACGGCGGAACGACGAGTGGTTCGAGTCCTTACGCGGCGAGGACGGCTATAAGCGCAGGAGGAACCGCGCCGAGCCCCAGGTGACCGTATAGACGAGCCTGGTCGATACGTGCTGCCGAGACCTTGGAGAGCCGCAACAGCGCTGACGTTTTAAGGTATGGAGAGGCAAGCAGCATATGATTTATTTACCTGTTTCTTAACTAAGCGGCAGGTCAAAGATGTAGATTTAAAAAAGGAACTTCCAAATTTATTAGCATATGGTCAAGAGCAGGGTTGTTTTCAAAACCCGCATGCTGTACACGAGTTGTCTGAATGGCGCAAATTCGGAGATAAATTATGGGAGGCAGCAATTGATGGGGACAAAACCGCAAAGAAGTTCGGTAAAGCATGGAAAATTATACATAATGAGCTGTTACAGTACCAGGCAGAACAAAAAGCCGCCGTGCATGCCACAGCCGCGCAAGATAAAAATAAGTCTTATATCTCTGACTGGATGCAGGTTCCTATTTTACCTCCCAGCACAAATACTGTTGTTCTACCTCCCCCTCGACCTCCTCCGCCTCCTGATGCAGTTGTTCCCTCTGCGCCCCTGGCGGTGCCTCCACATTCTCTGCCAGCTGCTACTTTCCCGGCAGTAGACTCACCACCAGATCCACTCCCCTCTGATTCTATTCCAACCCCTATCAAGGTATCTACCACGTCTCCTAGCCCGAAGGGTGATACCTTGCCTGGTGCTGAATCGGATTTGGCCGAAGCCATGGCAAGGGAGCATCGAGAAGCATGGGCAACTTTAGCTAGAGAGGGTGTAGATACGGGAGATGCTGATGTGTTTCACGCGGCTGCTCAGTTGGCGTGCCCAGTAATTTATCATCCCTTGCCCGGCGGCGGATTGAATGCTACTGTAACAGCCCTAGACTGGAAGCTTTTATCACAGCTCCGATCCACTGTTAGTCAGTTTGGAGTGAGCAGTGAACCTGTTAAACAAATGTTAGATTATATATGGGATACACAGTTATTATTGCCCTCCGACTGCAGAGGAGTGGTTCACCTCCTTTTTTCACCACATCAACAACTGCTTTTTAATGCTCATTGGCAAACTTTGGTAAATCAATGTCTAGCTGTGCAGCGAGACCCAGCAGATCCCCTTTATGATATAACTATGGAGGAATTAATGGGTCTGGGACCATTTTTGCGAACGGAGGCTCAGGCACTTATCGGCCCAGATAAACTACGTGAATATATGCGCCTTGTTCGGTTGGCAATTACTCGTGTAAAGGATCCGGGTGGTGTACCAGTTTACATGGGAATTAAACAAGGTCGTGACGAGCATTTTGGTACCTTTATAGACAAAGTTGCTTCTGCTATTGAACGTGCAGGAGTGCAAGATTTCATGAAAGGAGCATTGTTAAAACAATGCGCCTTGCAAAATTGTAATGCCACTACACGTAATGTGTTAAACACGTTGGGAGCTAATTGGACCATTGAGGAAGCATTAGAGAAAATGTCTCACATTCCAGTGGGTCCACAAGCCTTTGTAGTTGAAGCTATTAAAGAGTTAGGACAGGGATTACAGGAACAGGCAAAAGCCTCTCAACCACAAGTGTTAGCTGCTCTTGCACCTCTCCAAGTGTCCGCTGCGCAAACAAGGAATGCACAACCCAGAGGCCGGCCGAAATGTTATCGTTGTGGAGTGCTCGGACACACTCAGCGAGAATGTGCAGCAACAGGAATATGGTGTGCCCGATGCCGATCTGATACACACAATACTGGAGCTTGTCGCTCACGCTGTTAACAATGAACCTCTCAGAGCGTCCTAAACGTAAAGTTACAGTGACCTATCAAGGAACTCATACTACATTGTTAGGACTTTTTGACACTGGGGCGGATTCTAGTATAATTGCCCCACAATTTTGGCCTTCTGATTGGCCAATTCAGCCAGCTACGGTAACAGTTTCTGGAGTTGGGGGTCTAACACTGGCCCAACAATCACCTACCGTGACTGTAAAAATTGATGGCCGGAAAGTCTCTGCTGTTTTTTCAATAGTTCAGCTGCCACCTACTGTTCAATGTTTAGTTGGCCGAGATATTCTCGCTCAATTGGGACTGGTTCTCACAAATGAGCACCCTTTAACCTTGTAGCCATTGCTTGGTCTTTCCCAATTCCCATAACTTGGACAACTGATACACCAGTATGGGTTAAGCAATGGCCTTTAAAACGGGAAAGCCTTCAGCAAGCACATCATTTGGTGCAGGAACAACTTCAGCAAGGACATTTAAAATTATCTACTAGTCCCTGGAATACTCCTATCTTTGTTATCAAGAAAAAGTCAGGAAAATATCGTCTTTTGCATGATCTAAGAGCTGTGAATGAGCAAATGGAACCTATGGGGGCCTTGCAACCAGGCCTCCCAAATCCATCTATGCTCCCTCAAGATTGGCCTCTACTGATCATTGACCTGAAAGATTGTTTTTTCACTATTGATTTGCACCCAAAAGACACAAGACGTTTTGCATTTACATTACCCTCTTTGAATAGAGAAGGTCCAGATCAACGCTTTGAATGGACAGTATTGCCTCAAGGTATGAGAAATAGCCCGACCTTATGCCAGCTATATGTTGATGCTGCTCTTCAACCACTCCGGAAACATTGGAAATCAGTGATTATCTATCATTACATGGACGATATATTATTTGCACAAGCAACACCTTTTACAGACAAACAAGTAAATACAATTCGGCAAACACTTGCTCATTCAAAATTGATCATCGCTCCTGAAAAAATACAGCGCTCTTCGCCATGGAAATACTTAGGTTGGACTTTAACAGAACGTACAGTATCTCCTCAAAAGATTCAGTTGAATTTGAATCTGAAAACATTAAATGATGCTCAACGTCTCTTGGGAGACCTACAGTGGTTGAAACCTATTGTGGGCATTCCCAATGAACTTTTAGACACTCTACGACCATTACTACAAGGCACAAATCCTGCTCAAGCAATTTCAGTAACTCTAGAGCAGAAGTGTGTCATACAGCAAATAGCAGATAGGATAACAACTGGCTGTACGTCTCGTTTTATCTCATCACAGGAACTCAGCCTACTCATATGGCTGGGCCAGCATCATTTATTAGGAGCCATCGCTCAGATTTCATCACAAGGAACAGAACTGAGTGTTTTAGAATGGATGTCTCCAAGTCTACAACAAACGAAGACATTAGTCCAACAAGTTGAAGTATTAGCTCATCTTATTAAAAGAGGCCGTGAAAGAGTTTTGCAACTTCATGGTCGTGAACCTACCATGATACATATCCCGATGAACTCTAAAGACACTCTCCAGTGGTATCTTGACAACAGCGAAGACCTTCAGGAAGCCCTTTTGGGTACCTCAGCTAGCGTCAACATCAATTTATTTAAATCACCCCTGCTACAATGGATGGGGAAATGGCGCTGGTTTGCCTGTCCAAAAAGAAAACGGGATCCAATTCCCCAAGCCATCACCGCGTATACTGACGCAGGAAGGAAATCTCGAACTGCAGCCATAACGTGGCAGCAAGACGGAAAATGGCAACATCATATTTTGCCTGCAGAAGAAACGGACTCTCTACAAACCTTGGAACTGTCTGCTGTGATTTGGGCATTGATGACTTTGACTGATCCTTTAAACATTGTCGCAGACTCATTATATGTTGCAGGAATTGTGGAACGTATTGAAGACGCCTTTATCAAAATGGTTCAAAACAAAAGACTATATGAGTTATTTCTCCAATTACAAAGGGCAATTAAACAAAGGGAAAATGCATTTTGTATTTTGCACATTCATAGTCACAAATGGGATGTTGGTTTAGGTGAAGGTCCTATCTGGGTCCCAGCAAGGTGGACGAAGGCTGCACCGAAGGCTGCACCGAATGTTGCAACTACTGAAAACATGCTCCCGAATTCTGATAATGACGTGGATTGAGATCCTAGTTCTCATGATTGTGTCGTCGACCCAAGGTCACATCAGTCCAAGAACTAACTTATGGGTAACTTGGGCAAACAAAACGGGTGTAACCTCCTTTTGTCTCTCTTTGGCATCCGCCACCGACCCTTTTCAAACTTGCCTACTTGGAATTCCGGGGTTCAACGAGTCAGACTTTAAGGGTCTGACCAGAGGGAATTGTGATGTTCATACGAGGCAGGATGAATGTGCTGCCCGTTTGTTAGCAGGATTAAATGTTTCTTTACCTTGGGATCCCCAAGAGATCAAACTGTTAGGCAGTCGCATGTTGAATAGAACAGCCAATGAATATGGATGTTTTAAATTAGGGTTTTATATTTATAAGAAAACTGACAAACTAATGTGGTTAACACCTAAAGAATGGCCTTTTTGGAATGCCACATATATGTGTGGTGGACCTTCTTATGGATGGGCAAAGAATCAGACCATAATTTGGGCAAACCGCACTGCGATGAAATTGCCCCATGATCTTTATTTGATATGTGGAAACCGTGCTTGGCAAGGAATTCCCCAAAACCCTATGAGAGGCCCCTGTTACTTAGGAAAACTGGGTTTATTTGCCCCAAATGTGTCTGAAATTCATTCTCTTTTTCCTAACCATCGTCTCAAACGCTCCATAGCAGCGTTATCACCTGACTGTAATGATCAAGTGGAACTTTGGGGTCCGACAGCCCGAATTTTTGCATCCCTTGTACCTGGTGTGGGTACAGCACATGCATTGAATACTTTAGGGAAATTGGCATGTTGGATTGTAAAACAATCTAATGTAACTACTGAAATTTTGTCTGAAATGGTACAAGATATGGATAGTTTGAGACACCAAATTTTACAAAACAGAGCTGCCATTGATTTTTTACTATTGGCTCAAGGTCATAGTTGTGAAAATTTTGAAGAAATGTGTTGTTTTAATTTGTCTTCTAATTCTAAGTCAATTCACCAGCACCTGCAATGGTTACGAGATCACACACGAAATATCAAAGTGGTCTCTAATCCCATAGACAAGTGGTTGTCCTCTTTTGGACTGGGTCAATGGCTCAGAACATTTATTATGTATGCATTAGGTATAGGGATTGTGATACTGTTCATAATCATCCTGTTACCTTGTTTGCTGACTTGTTTGCAAAACTTAGTCCTCAACTTAATCCACAAGTCACAGGCCAATGTTTTCTTACTTAAAGAAAACGGGGGAAATGTGGATGACCTTGTGAGCACTTGGTTACAAGAAAAAGGTCATGAGGCCCCTCGAAGCTTGGCTACCTAAGCTTAGTTATTAAGTTACAATAGTTATGGCCGAAACGCAAGGCTTAGCAAGTTCAAAACCGCTTAGATCATAGTACAGAACGTAGTGAGACTGAGATAATCATGTTTGTAATTGTTTCTTTTTAAGAACTTGATGTTTAGATAATTATAATAGCCGTGGTAACAGAATAATGCAGTATTGTGTTGTATTTAGACCTTTTGTAATAAATGACTAAAATAATGTAACCAATGATGAGCCTTTATTTTGCAATATGTATGAGCTAATTAACTAGTGTATATATGTCAGCGCTTTATCCTTAATAAATTGAGACTTGTTGATCATCATCTGATGTGCATGTCTACCGTCGTTTCCGAAATTAAGGTAAGGGAACGTAAGGCAACGTAAGGTAAGGCAACGTAAGGCAAAGAAACGTAAGGTAAGGCAACGTAACACAACGTAAGGTAAGGCAAGGTAAGGCAACGTAATGCAAGGCAACGTAAGGCAAGGCAACGTAAGGCAACTTAAGGCAACGTAAGGCAAGGCAACGTAATGCAACGTAAGGCAACGTAAGGCAACGTAAGGTAAGGCAACGTAAGGCAAGGCAACGTAAGGCAAGGCAACGTAAGGCAACGTAAGGTAAGGCAACCTAAGGCAACGTAAGGTAAGGCAACGTAAGGTAAGGCAACGTACGGCAACGTAAGGCAAGGCAACGTAAGGAAACGTAAGGGAAGGCAACGTAAGGTAAGGCAACGTTAGGCAACGTAAGACAACGTAAGGCAACATAAGGCAACTTAAGGCAACGTAAGGTAAGGAAACATAAGACAACGTAATTTAAGGCAACGTAAGGTAAAGGCAACGTAAGGCAACGTAAGGCAAGGCAACGTAAGGTAAGGCAACGTAAGGTAAGGCCACGTAAGGAAACGTAAGGTAAGGCAACGTAAGGCAAATTAAGGTAAGGAAACGTAAGGTAAGGCAACGTAAGGCATCGTAAGGTAAGGAAACGTAAGGCAACGTAAGGTAAGGCAATGTAAGGCAACGTAAGGTAAGGCAACGTGAGGTAAGGCAACGTAAGGCAACGTAAGGTAAGGCAACGTAAGGCAACGTAAGGCAAGGCAACGTAAGGTGAGGCAACGAAAGGCAACGTATGGCAAGGCAACGTAAGGTAAGCCAACGTAAGGCAATGTAAGGTAATGCAACGTAAGGTAAGGCAACGTAAGGCAACGTAAGGTAAGGCAACGTAAGGCAGCGTAAGATAAGGCAACATAAGGCAAGGAACAGTAAGGTAAGGCAACGTAAGGCAACGTAAGGCAAGGCAAAGTAAGGTAAGGCAACGGAAGGTCTACGTAAGGCAAGGAAACGTAAGGTAAGGCAACGTAAGGCAACATAAGGCAACGTAAGGTAAGGCAACGTAAGGCAAGGTAAGGTAAGGAAAAGTAAGGCAAGGCAACGTAAGGCAAGGCAACGTAAGGCAACGAAAGTTAAGGCAACGTAAGGCAACATAAGGCTAGGCAACGTAAGGTAAGGCAATGTTAGGCAACGTAATATAAGGCAACGTAAGGCAACGTAAGGTAAGGCAACGTAAGGAAACGTAAGGCAACGTAAGGAAACTTAAGGCAACGTAAGGCAAGGCAACGTAAGTTAAGGCAACGTAAGGCAACGTAAGGTAAGGGAAGGTAAGGCAACTTAAGGTAAGGGAACGTAAAGCAACGTAAGGTAAGGCAACGTAAGGCAAAGAAACGTAAGGTAAGGCAACGTAACGCAACGTTAGGTAAGGCAAGGTAAGGCAACGTAATGCAAGGCAACGTAACACAAGGCAACGTAAGGCAACTTAAGGCAACGTAAGGTAAGGCAAAATAAGGCAACTTAAGGCAAGGCAACGTAAGGTAAGGCAACGTAAGGCAACGTAAGGTAAGGCAACGTAAGGCAACGTAAGGCAAGGCAACGTAAGGCAACGTAAGGTAAGGCAACCTAAGGCAACGTAAGGCAAGGCAACGTAAGGCAACGTAAGGTAAGGCAACCTAAGGAAACGTAAGGTAAGGCAACGTAAGGTAAGGCAACGTAAGGTAAGGCAACGTACGGCAACGTAAGGCAAGGCAACGTAAGGAAACGTAAGGGAAGGCAACGTAAGGGAAGGCAAGGTAAGGTAAGGCAACGTTAGGCAACGTAAGACAACGTAGGGCAACATAAGGCAACTTAAGGCAACGTAAGGTAAGGAAACGTAAGGCAACGTAATTTAAGGCAACGTAAGGTAAAGGCAACGTAAGGCAACGTAAGGCAAGGCAATGTTAGGTAAGGAAACATAAGGCAACGTAAGGCAACGTAAGGTAAGGCAACGTAAGGCAACGTAAGGCAAGGCAACGTAAGGTAAGGCAACGTAAGGTAAGGCCACGTAAGGCAACGTAAGGTAAGGCAACGTAAGGCAAAGTAAGGTAAGGAAACGTAAGGTAAGGCAACGTAAGGTAAGGCAACGTAAGGTAAGGCAACGTAAGGAAACTTAAGGTAAGGCAACGTAAGGCAACGTAAGGCAACGTAAGGCAAGGCAACGGAAGGTGAGGCAACGAAAGGCAACGTATGGCAAGGCAACGTAAGGTAAGCCAACGTAAGGCAACGTAAGATAAGGCAACCTAAGGCAAGGAACCATAAGGTAAAGCAACATAAGGCAACGTAAGTATAAGGCAAAGTAAGGCACAGCAACGTAAGGTAAGTCAACGTAAGGCAACGTAAGGCAAGGCAAAGTAAGGTAAGGCAACGTAAGGCAAGGCAACGTAAGGCAACATAAGGTAAGGCAACGTAAGGCAACATAAGGTAGGCAAAGTAAGGTAAGGCAACGTAAGGTCTACGTAAGGCAAGGCAACGTAAGTTAAGGCAACGTAAGGCAACATAAGGCAACGTAAGGCGAGGTAACGTAAGGCAAGGTAAGGTAAGGAAAAGTAAGGCAAGGCAACGTAAGGCAAAGCAACGTAAGGCAAGGCAACGTAAGGCAACGAAAGGTAAGGCAAGGTAAGGCAACATAAGGCAAGGCAACGTAAGGTAAGGCAATGTTAGGCAACGTAATATAAGGCAATGTAAGGCAACGTAAGGTAAGGCAATGTTAGGCAACGTAATATAAGGCAATGTAAGGCAACGTAAGGTAAGGCAACGTAAGGAAACGTAAGGCAACGTAAGGCAAGGCAACGTAAGCTAAGGCAACATAAGGCAACGTAAGGTAAGGGAAGGTAAGGCAACTTAAGGTAAGGGAACGTAAGGCAACGTAAGGCAAAGAAACGTAAGGTAAGGCAACGTAACGCAACGTTAGGTAAGGCAAGGTAAGGCAACGTAATGCAAGGCAACGTAACGCAAGGCAACGTAAGGCAACTTAAGGCAACGTAAGGTAAGGCAAAGTAAGGCAACTTAAGGAAAGGCAACGTAAGGTAAGGCAACGTAAGGCAACGTAAGGTAAGGCAACGTAACGCAACGTAAGTTAAGACAACGCAAGATAAGGCAACGTAATGCAAGGAAACCTAAGGCAAGGCAACGTAAGGCAACTTAAGGAAACGTAAGGTAAGGCAACGTAAGGTAAGGCAACGTAAGGCAAGGCAACTTAAGGTAAGGCAACGTAAGGCAACGTAAGGCAAGGCAACGTAAGGCAAGGCAACGTAAGGTAAGGCAACGTAAGGTAAGGCAACGTAAGGCAACGTAATTCAACGTAAGGTAAGGCAAAGTAATTTAAGGCAACGTAAGGCAAGGCAACTTAAGGTAAGGCAACGGAAGGCAACGTAAGGCAAGGCAACGTAAGGTAAGGCAACGTAAGGAAAGGCAACGTAAGGTAAGGAAACGTAAGGTAAGGCAACGTAAGGCAACGTAAGGTAAGGCAACGTAAGGGCAGGCAACGTAAGGGAAGGCAACGTAAGGGAAGGCAACGTAAGACAACGTAACGCAACGTAAGGCAACGTAAGGTAAGGCAACGTAAGGCAACGTAAGGTAAGGCAACATAAGGCAACGTAAGGCAAGGCAACGTATGTTAAGGCAAAGTAAGGTAAGGCAACGTAACTTAAAGGCAACCTAAGGCAACGTAAGGTAAGGCAACGTAAGGGAAGGCAACGTAAGGGAAGGCAACGTAAGGGAAGGCAACGTTAGGCAACGTAAGAAAACGTAAGGCAACGTAAGGCAAAGTAAGGCAACGTAAGGTAAGGCAACGTAAGGTAAGGCAACGTAAGGTAAGGCAACGTAAGGCAACGTAAGGCAAGGCAACGTAAGTTAAGGCAACATAAGGTAAGGCAACGTAAGGTAAGGCAACGTAAGAAAACGTAAGGTAAGGCAACGTAAGGCAAGGCAACATAAGGTAAGGCAACGTAAGGCAAGGCAACGAAATGTAAGGCAACGTAAGGCAACGTAAGGCAACGTAAGGTAAGGCAAATTAAGGCAACGTAAGGCAAGGCAACGTAAGGTAAGGCAGAGTAAGGCAACGTAAGGTAAGGCAACGTAATGTAAGGCAAAGTAAGGCAATGTAAGGCAAAGTAAGGAAACGTAAGGGAAAGGAACGTAAGGGAAGGCAACGTTAGGCAACATAAGACAACGTAAGGCAACGTAAGGAAACGTAAGGCAATGTAAGGCAAGGCAACAAAAGGTAAGGCAACGTAAGGCAACGTAAGTTAAGGCAACGTAAGGTAAGGCAACGTAAGGCAACGTAAGGCAAGGCAAAGTAAGGCAACATAAGGTAAGGCAACGTAAGGCAAGGATACATAAGGCAAGGCAACGTAAGTTAAGGCAACGTAAAGTAAGGCAACGTAAGGTAAGGCAAAGTAAGGCAACGTAATGCAAGGCAACTTATTGTAAGGCAACGTAAGGCAACGTAAGGCAACGTAAGGCAAGGAAAAGTAAGGTAAGGCAACGTAAGGCAAAGTAAGGTAAGGCAACGTAAGGTAAGGCAACGTAAGGCAACGTAAGGTAAGGCAACGTAAGGCAAGGCAACGTACGGCAACGTTACGTAAGGAAGCGTAAGGTTCTGTAAGGTAAAGGCAACGTAAGGAAAGGCAACGTAAGGCAAGGCAACGTAAGGCAACGTAAAGCAACGTAAGGTAAGGCAACGTAAGGTAAGGCAACGTAAGGCAACGTAAGGTAAGGCAACGTAATGTAAAGGAACGTAAGGCAAGGCAACGTAAGGTAAGGCAACGTAAGGCAACGTAAGGCAAGGCAACTTAATGTAAGGCAACGTAAGGCAACGTAAGGTAAGGCAACGTAAGGCAAGGAACGTAAGGTAAGGTAACGTAAGGCAACTTAAAGCAAGGCAACGTAAGCTAAGACCATGTTAGGCAACGTAAGGTAAGGCAACGTAAGGTAAGGCAACGTAAGGCTAGGCAACGTAAGGTAAGGCAATGTAAGGCAAAGTAAGGTAAGGCAACGTAAGGCAACGTAAGGTAAGGTAAAGTAAGGCAAGGCAACATAAGGAAACGTAAGGCAACATAAGGCAAGGCAACGTACTGCAAGGCAAAGTTAGGTTATGCAACGTAAGGCAACGTAAGGCAACGTAAGTTAAGGCAACGTAAAGCAACGTAAGGTAAGGCAACGTAAGGAAACGTAAGGCAATGCAACGTAAGGTAAGGCAACTTAAGACAACTTAAGGCAAGGCAACGTAAGCTAAGGCAATGTTAGGCAACGTAAGGTAAGGTTACTTTGGCAACGTAAGGTAAGGCAACATAAGTTAAGGCAACCTAAGGCAACGTAAGGTAAGGCAACGCAAGACAGCGTAAGATAAGGTAACGTAAGGCAAGGCAACGTAAGGTAAGGCAACGTAAGGGAACGTAAGGTAAGGAAACATAAGGAAACGTAAGGTAAGGCAACGTAAGGGAAGGCAACTTAAGGGAAGGCAACGTTAGGCAACCTAAGACAACGTAAGGTAACGTAAGGAAACGTAAGGCAACGTAAGGTAAGGCAATATAAGGCAACGTAATTTAAGGCAACGTAAGGCAAGGCAACTTAAGGTAAGGCAACGTAAGGCCAGGCAACGTAATGTAAGGCAACGTAAGGCAACGTAAGGCAAGGCAACGTAAGGCAACTTAAGGTAAGGCAACGTAAGGCCAGGCAACGTAATGTAAGGCAACGTAAGGCAACGTAAGGCAAGGCAACGTAAGGTAAGGCAACGTAAGGTAAGGCAACATAAGGCAACGTAAGGTAAGGCAAAGTAAGGTAAGGCAACGTAAGGGAAGGCAACGTAAGGGAAGGCAACCAAAGGCAACGTAAGGTAAAGCAAAGTAAGGTAAGGCAACGTATGGTAAGCCAACGTAAGGTAAGGCAACGTAAGACAACGTAAGGTAAGGCAATGTAAGGGAAGGCAACGTAAGGTAAGGCAACGTAAGGCAAGGTAACATAAGGTAAGGCAACGTAAGGCAACGTAACGTAAAGCAACGTAAGGAAACGTAAGGGAAGGCAACGTAAGGGAAGGCAACGTAAGGGAAGGCAACGTAAGACAACGTAAGACAACGTAAGGCAACGTAAGGCAACGTAAGGTAAGGCAACGTAAGGCAACGTAAGGTAAGGCAACGTAAGGCAACGTAAGGTAAGGCAACGTAAGGCAACGTAAGGCAAGGCAACGTAAGTTAAGGCAACGTAAGGTAAGGCAACGTAAATTAAGGCAACCTAAGGCAACGTAAGGTAAGGCAACTTAAGACAACGTAAGGTAAGGCAACGTAAGGCTAGGCAACCTAAGGTAAGGCAACGTAAGACAACGTAAGATAAGGTAACGTAAGGCAAGGCAACGTAAGGTAAGGCAACTTAAGGGAAGGCAACGTTAGGCAACGTAAGACAACGTAAGGCAATGTAAGGAAACGTAAGGCAACGTAAGGTAAGGCAACATAAGGCAACGTAATTTAAGGCAACGTAAGGCAAGGCAACTTAAGGTAAGGCAACGTAAGGCAAGGCAACGTAATGTAAGGCAACGTAAGGCAACGTAAGGCAAGGAAACGTAAGGCAGCGTAAGGTAAGGCAACGTAAGGTAAGGCAAAGTAAGGCAACGTAAGGCAAGGCAACGTAATGTAAGGCAGAGTAAGGAAACGTAAGGTAAGGCAACGTTAGGCAACGTAAGACAAAGTAAGGCAACGTAAGTAAACGTAAGGCAACGTAAGGCAAGACATCATAAGGTAAGGCAAAGTAAGGCAACATAAGGTAAGGCAAAGTAAGGCAACATAAGTTAAGGCAAAGTAATGTAAGGCTACGTAAGGCAACGCAAGGCAAGGCAACGTAAGGCAACATAAGGTAAGGCAACGTAAGGAAAGGATACATAAGGCAAGGCAACGTATGTTAAGGCAACGTAAAATAAGGCAACGTAAGGTAAGGCAACGTAAGGCAACGTAATGCAAGGCAACTTAATGTAATGCAACGTAAGGCAACGTAAGGCAAGGTAAGGCAAGGAAACGTAAGGTAAGACAACGTAAGGCAACGTAAGGTAAGGCAACGTAAGTTAAGGCAACGTAAGGCAACGTAAGGTAAGGCAACGTAAGGTAAGGCAACGTAAGGCAACGTAAGGTAAGGAAACGTAAGGTAGGGCAACTTAAGGCAAGGCAACCTAAAGCAAAGTAAGGCAACGTAAGTTAAGGCAACGTAAGGCAAGGCAACATAAGGCAACGTAAGGCAAGGCAACGCAAGGTAAGGCAACGTAAGGCACGGAAACGTAACGCAAGGCAACGTAAAGCAACGTAAGGTAAGGCAACGTAAGGCAAGGCAACGTAAGGTAAGGCAAATTTAGGCAACGTAAGGTAGGGTAACGTAAGGCAACATAAGGTAAGGAAACGTAAGGCAACGTTAGGTAAGGCAACGTAAGGCAAGGTAACTTAAGGCAAAGTAAGGCAAGGAAACATAAGGCAACGTAAGGCAACGTAAGGCAAGGCAATGTAAGGCAACGTAAAGCAACGTAAGGTAAGGCAACATAAGGTAAGGCAACGTAAGGCAACGTACTGCAAGGCAAAGTTAGGTTATGCAACGTAAGGCAACGTAAGGCAACGTAAGGTAAGGCAACGTAAAGCAACGTAAGGTAAGGCAACGTAAGGAAACGTAAGGCAATGCAACGTAAGGTAAGGCAACTTAAGACAACTTAAGGCAAGGCAACGTAAGCTAAGGCAATGTTAGGCAACGTAAGGTAAGGTTACTTTGGCAACGTAAGGTAAGGCAACATAAGTTAAGGCAACCTAAGGCAACGTAAGGTAAGGCAACGTAAGACAGCGTAAGATAAGGTAACGTAAGGCAAGGCAACGTAAGGTAAGGCAACGTAAGGGAACGTAAGGTAAGGAAACATAAGGAAACGTAAGGTAAGGCAACGTAAGGGAAGGCAACTTAAGGGAAGGCAACGTTAGGCAACCTAAGACAACGTAAGGTAACGTAAGGAAACGTAAGGCAACGTAAGGTAAGGCAATATAAGGCAACGTAATTTAAGGCAACGTAAGGCAAGGCAACTTAAGGTAAGGCAACGTAAGGCCAGGCAACGTAATGTAAGGCAACGTAAGGCAACGTAAGGCAACGTAAGGTAAGGCAACGTAAGGCAACGTAATGCAAGGCAACTTAATGTAACGCAACGTAAGGCAACGTAAGGCAAGGTAAGGCAAGGAAACGTAAGGTAAGACAACGTAAGGCAACGTAAGGTAAGGCAACGTAAGTTAAGGCAACGTAAGGCAACGTAAGGTAAGGCAACGTAAGGTAAGGCAACGTAAGGCAACGTAAGGTAAGGAAACGTAAGGTAGGGCAACTTAAGGCAAGGCAACCTAAAGCAAAGTAAGGCAACGTAAGTTAAGGCAACGTAAGGCAAGGCAACGCAAGGTAAGGCAACGTAAGGCACGGAAACGTAACGCAAGGCAACGTAAAGCAACGTAAGGTAAGGCAACGTAAGGCAAGGCAACGTAAGGTAAGGCAAATTTAGGCAACGTAAGGTAGGGTAACGTAAGGCAACATAAGGTAAGGAAACGTAAGGCAACGTTAGGTAAGGCAACGTAAGGCAAGGTAACTTAAGGCAAAGTAAGGCAAGGAAACATAAGGCAACGTAAGGCAATGTAAGGCAAGGCTATGTAAGGCAACGTAAAGCAACGTAAGGTAAGGCAACGTAAGACAACGTAAGGTAGGCAACATAAGGTAAGGCAACGTAAGGCAAAGAAACATAAGGTAAGGCAACGTAAAGCAACGTAAGGTAAGGCAACGTAAGGAAACGTAAGGCAATGTAACGTAAGGTAAGGCAACGTAAGCCAACTTAAGGCAAGGCAAAGTAAGCTAAGGCAATGTTAGGCAACGTAAGGTAAGGTTACTTTGGCAACGTAAGTTAAGGCAACATAAGGCAAGGTAACGTAAGGGAAGGCAACGTAAGGCAAGGCAACCTAAGGCAAAGTAATGCAACGTAAGTTAAGGGAACGTAAGGCAACGTAAGGTAATGCAACGTAAGGTAATGCAACGTAAGGCAACGTAAGGTAAGGCAACATAAGGTAAGGCAACGTAAGGCAACGTAAGGCAAGGCAACTTAAGGCAAGGAAACGTAAGCTAAGGCAATGTAAGGCAACGTAAGGTAAGGTTACTTTGGCAACGTAAGGTACGGCAACGTAAGGCAAGGTAACGTAAGGGAAGGCAACGTAAGGCAAGGCAACTTAAGGCAAAGTAATGCAACGTAAGTTAAGGGAACGTAAGGTAACGTAAGGTAATGCAACGTAAGGTAATGCAACGTAAGGCAACATAAGGTAAGGGAACGTAAGGCAACGTAAGGTAAGGCAACATAAGGTAAGGCAACGTAAGGCAAGGCAACGTAAGGCAAGGCAAAGTACGGCAAGGCAACGTAAGGCAAGGCAACGTAAGGTAAGGCAACGTAAGGTAAGGCAACGTAAGGCAATGTAAGTTAAAGGCAACGTAAGGTAAGGCAACGTAAGGTAAGGTAACGTAAGGTAAGGCAACGTAAGACAACGTAAGGTAAGGCAAGGTAAGGCAAGGCTACGTAAGGTAAGGCAACGTAAGGTAAGGCAACGTAAGACAACCTAAGGTAAGGCGAGGTAAGGCAAGGCTACGTAAGGTAAGTCAACGTAAGGTAAGGCAACTTAAGACAACGTAAGGTAAGGCAACGTAAGGCAAGGCAACGTAAGGTAAGTCAACGTAAGGCAACGTAAGGTAAGGCAACGTAAGTCAACGTAAGGTAAGGCAACGTAAGGCAACGTAAGTTAAGGCAACGTAAGGCAACGTAAGGCAAGGCAACGTAAAGTAAGTCAACGTAAGGCAACGTAAGGCAAGGCAACGTAAGTTAAGGCAACCTAAGGCAACGTAAGGTAAGGCAACTTAAGACAACATAAGGTAAGGCAACGTAAGTTAAGGCAACGTAAGACAACGTAAGGTAAGGCAACGTAAGGTAAGGCAACGTAAGGGAAAGTAAGGTAAGGAAACATAAGGAAACGTAAGGTAAAGCAACGTAAGGGAAGGCAACTTAAGGGAAGGCAACGTTAGGCAACCTAAGACAACGTAAGGTAACGTAAGGAAACGTAAGGCAACGTAAGGTAAGGCAACTTAAGGTAAGGCAACGTAAGGCCAGGCAACGTAATGTAAGGCAACGTAAGGCAAGGTAAGGCAAGGCAACGTAAGGCAACGTAAGGTAAGGCAACGTAAGGTAAGGCAAAGTAAGGCAACGTAAGGCAAGGCAACGTAAGGTAAGGCAGTGTAAGGCAACGTAAGGTAAGGCAGTGTAAGGCAACGTAAGGTAAGGCAACGTAAGGAAAGGCAGATCAAGGCAACGTAAGGTAAGGGAACGTAATGTAAGGCAAAGTAAGGCAACGTAAGGGAAGGCAACGTTAGGCAACGTATGACAACGTAAGGCAACGTAAGGAAACGTAAGGCAACGTAAGGCAAGGCAACATAAGGTAAGGCAACGTAAGGCAACATAATTTAAGGCAACGTAAGGTAAGGCAACGTAAGGCAACGCAAGGCAAGGCAACGTAAGGCAATATAAGGTAAGGCAACGTAAGGAAAGGATACATAAGGCAAGGCAACGTATGTTAAGGCAACGTAAAGTAAGGCAACGTAAGGTAAGGCAACGTAAGGCAAGGCAACGTAAGGCAACGTAAGTTAAGGCAACGTAAGGCAACGTAAGGAAAGGCAACGTAAGGTAAGGCAACGTAAGGTAAGGCAACGTAAGTTAAGGCATCCTAAGGCAACGTAAGGTAAGGCAACTTAAGACAACATAAGGTAAGGCAACGTAAGGCTAGGCAACCTAAGGTAAGGCAACGTAAGACAACGTAATGTAAGGCAACGTAAGACAACGTAAGATAAGGCAACGTAAGGCAAGGCAACGTAAGGTAAGGCAACGTAAGGCAACGTAAGTTAAGGAAACAAGGAAAAGTAAGGTAAGGCAACGTAAGGGAAGGCAACTTAAGGGAAGGCAACGTAAGACAACGTAAGGCAACGTAGGGAAACGTAAGGCAACGTAAGGTAAGGCAACGTAAGGCAAAGTAATTTAAAGCAACGTAAGGCAAGGCAACTTAAGGTAAGGCAACGTAAGGTAAGGCAACGTAATGTAAGGCAACGTAAGGCAACGTAAGGGAAGGCAACGTTAGGCAACGTAAGACAAAGTAAGGCAACGTAAGTAAACGTAAGGAAACGTAAGGCAAGACAACATAAGGTAAGGCAACGTAAGTCAACATAAGTTAAGGCAAAGTAAGGTAAGGCTACGTAAGGCAACGCAAGGCAAGGCAACGTAAGGCAACATAAGGTAAGGCAACGTAAGGAAAGGATACATAAGGCAAGGCAACGTATGTTAAGGCAACGTAAAATAAGGCAACGTAAGGTAAGGCAACGTAAGGCAACGTAATGCAAGGCAACTTAATGTAACGCAACGTAAGGCAACGTAAGGCAACGTAAGGAAAGGAAACGTAAGGTAAGAAAACGTAAGGCAACGTAAGGTAAGGCAACGTAAGTTAAGGCAACATAAGGAAACGTAAGGTAAGGCAACGTAAGGTAAGGCAACGTAAGGTAAGGCAACGTAAGGCAACCTAAGGTAAGGAAACGTAAGGTAGGGCAACTTAAGGCAAGGCAACCTAAAGCAAAGTAAGGCAACGTAAGTTAAGGCAACGTAAGGCAAGGCAACATAAGGCAACGTAAGGCAAGGCAACGCAAGGTAAGGCAACGTAAGGCAACGTAAGATAATGCAAAGCAAGGCAAGGCAACATAAGGCACGGAAACGTAACGCAAGGCAACGTAAAGCAACGTAAGGTAAGGCAACGTAAGGCAAGGCAACGTAAGGTAAGGCAAGATTAGGCAACGTAAGGTAGGGTAACGTAAGGCAACATAAGGTAAGGAAACGTAAGGCAACGTTAGGTAAGGCAACGTAAGGCAAGGTAACTTAAGGCAAAGTAAGTCAAGGAAACATAAGGCAACGTAAGGCAACGTAAGGCAAGGCAATGTAAGGCAACGTAAAGCAACGTAAGGTAAGGCAACGTAAGCCAACTTAAGGCAAGGCAACGTAAGCTAAGGCAATGTTAGGCAACGTAAGTTAAGGTTACTTTGGCAACGTAAGGTAAGGCAACGTAAGGCAAGGTAACGTAAGGGAAGGCAACGTAAGGCAAGGCAACCTAAGGCAAAGTAATGCAACGTAAGTTAAGGCAACGTAAGGCAAGGCAACGTAAGGAAACGTAAGGCAACATAAGGCAAGGAAACGTAAGGCAACGTAAGGCAACATAAGGCAAGGCAGCGTAAGGCAACGTACTGCAAGGCAACGTAAGGTAAGGCAACGTAAGGCAACGTAAGGTAAAGCAACATAAGGTAAGGCAACGTAAGACAACGTAATGTAGGCAATGTATGGTAAGGCAGCGTAAGGCAACGTAAGGAAAGGCAACTTAAGGCAACGTAAGGCAAGGCAACATAAGGCACGGCAACTTAAGGCAAGGCAACTTAAGCAACGTAAGGTAAGGCAACGTAAGGCAACGTAAGGTAAGGCAACTTAAGGCAAGGTAAGTTAAGGTAAGGCAACGTAAGGCAAGGCAACGTAAGGCAACATAAGGCAAGGCAACGTAAGGCAAGGCAACGTAAGGTAAGGCAACGTAAGGCAACGTACTGCAAGGCAACTTAAGGTAAGGAACCTAAGGCAACGTAAGGTAAGGGAACGTAAGGCAACGTAAGGTAAGGCAACTTAAGGTAAGGCAGCGTAAGGAAAGGCAACGTAAGGCAACGTAAGGCAAGGTAACGTAAGGTAAGGCAACGTAAGCAACGTAAGGCAACGCAAGGTAAGGCAACGTAAGGAAAGGCAACCTAAGGAAACGTAAGGCAACGTAACATAAGGCAACGTAAGGCAAGGAAACATAAGGCAACGTAAGGCAACATAAGGCAAGGCAACGTAAGGCAACGTACTGCAAGGCAATGTAAGGTAAGGCAACGTAAGGCAACGTAAGATAAGGCAACGTAAGGCAAGGCAACGTAAGGCAAGGCAACGTAAGGCAAGGCAACGTAAGGTAAGGCAACGTAAGGCAAAGTAAGGACATGCAACTTAAGGTAAGGCAACGTAAGGCAACGTAAGGCAACGTAAGGCAAGGCAACGTAAGGCAAGGCAACGTAAGGCAACATAAGGAAACATAAGGCAATGTAAGACAACGTAAGGCAAGGCAACGTAAGGCAACATAAGGAAACATAAGGCAATGTAAGACAACGTAAAGCAAGGCAACGTAAGGCAACGTAAGGAAACGAAAGTCAATGTACGGTAATGCAACGTAGGGTAAGGCAACGTAAGGTAAGGCAACCTAAGGCAACGTAAGGCAAGGCAACGTAAGGTAAGGCAACATAAGGGAAGGCAACGTTAGGCAACCTAAGACAACGTAAGGTAAGGCAACGTAATGCAAGGTAACGTAAGGTAAGGCAACCTAAGGCAACGTAAGGTAAGGCAACGTAAGGCAACGTAAGGCAACGTAAGGCAAGGCAACGTAAGGCAAGGCAACGTAAGGCAAGGCAACGTAAGGTAAGGCAACGTAAGTTAAGGGAAGGTAACGCAACTTAAGGTAAGGGAACGTAAGGCAACGTAAGGTAAGGCAATGTAAGGCTAAGAAATGTAAGGTAAGGCAACGTAACGCAACGTAAGGTAAGGCAACGCAAGGTAAGGCAACGTAATACAAGGAAACGTAAGGCAAGGCAACGTAAGGCAACTTAAGGCAACGTAAGGTAAGGCAACGTAAGGCAAAGTAAGGCAAGGCAACCTAAGGTAAGGCAACGTAAGGTAAGGCAACGTAAGGCAACGTAATCAACGTAAGGTAAGGCAACGTAAGGCAACGTAAGGTAAGGCAACGTAAGGCAACGTAAGGAAAGGCAACGTAAGGTAAGGCAACGTAAGGTAAGGCAACGTAAGGCAACTTAAGGCAAGGCAACGTAAGCTAAGGCAATGTTAGGCAACGTAAGGTAAAGGCAACGTAAGGCAACATAAGGTAAGGCAACGTAATGCAAGGTAACGTAAGGTAAGGAAACGTAAGGCAACGTAAGGTAAGGCAACCTAAGGCAACGTAAGGTAAGGCAACGTAAGGCAAGGCAACCTAAGGAAACTTAAGGCAACGTAAGGTAAAGCCAACGTAAGGCAAGGCAACGTAAGGCAACGTAAGGCAAGGCAACGTAAGGCAACGTACTGCAAGGCAACATAAGGTAAGGCAACGTTAGGCAACGTAAGGAAACGTAAGGTAAAGGCAACATAAGGAAAAGGCACCATAAGTTAAGGCAACGTAAGGCAACCTAAGGCAAGGCAACATAAGGCAAGGCAATGTAAGGTAAGGGAACGTAAGTCAACGTAGGGCAACGTAAGGTAAGGCAACGTAAGTCAACGTAGTGCAAGGCAACGTAAGGTAAGGCAACGTAAGGCAACGTAAGGCAACGTAAGCTAAGGCAATGTAAGGCAACGTAAGGCAAGGCATCGTACGGTAAGGCAACGTATGGCAACGTAAGGCAAGGCAACGTAAGGTAAGGCAATGTAAGGCAACGTAAGTTAAGGGAAGGTAAGGCAACTTAAGGTAAGGCAACGTAAGGCAAAGTAACGTAAGGAAACGTAAGGCAAAGAAACGTAAGGTAAGGCAAAGTAAGGTAAGGCAACGTAAGGTAAGGCAACGTAAGGCAACGTAAGGTAAGACAACGTAAGGCAACGTAAGGCAACGTAAGGTAAGGCAACGTAAGGTAAGCCAAAGTAAGGTAAGGCAACGTAAGACAACGTAAGGTAAGGAAACGTAAGGGAAGGCAACGTAAGGGAAGGCAACGTAAGGGAAGGCAACGTAAGGGAAGGCAACGTAATTAAGGCAACGTAAGGCAACGTAAGGCAACATAAGGCAAGGCAACGTAAGGCAACGTAATTTAAGGCAACGTAAGGCAAGGCAACTTAAGGTAAGCAACGTAAGGTAAGGCAACGTAAGGCAACGTAAGGTAAGGCAAAGCAAGGCAACGTAAGGCAAGGCAACGAAAGGTAAGGCAACGTAAGGCAACGTAAGGTAAGGCAACGTAGGGTAATGCAACGTAAGGCAACGTAAAGTAAGGCAACGTAGGGAAGGCAAAGTAAGGCAACGTAAGGTAAGGCAACGTAAGGTAAGGCAACGTAGGGAAGGCAATGTAAGGCAACGTAAGTTAAGGCAACGTAAGGCAACATAAGGTAAGGCAACGTAAGGCAACGTAAGGCAAGGCAACGTAAGTCAAGGCAACGTAAGGCAAGGCAATGTAAGCCAAGGCAACGTAACGTAAGGCAACGTAATATAAGGCAACGTAAGGTAAGGCAACCTAAGGCAACGTAAGTTAAGGCAACGTAAGTTAAGGCAAAGTATGGTAAGTTAACGTAAGGTAAGGCAACATTAGACAACGTAAGGTAAGGCAAGGTAAGGCAAGGCAACGTAAGGTAAGGAAACGTAAGGTAATGCAAAGTAAGATAACGTAAGTTAAGGCAACGTAAGGGAAGGCAACGTAAGGTAAGGCAACATAAGGCAACGTAAGGTAAGGCAACGTAAGACAACGTAAGGTAAGGCAACGTTAGGGAAGGCAACGTAAGGTAAGGCAACGTTAGGGAAGGCAACGTAAGGGAAGGCAACGTAAGGGAAGGCAACGTTAGGCAACGTAAGGCAACGTAAGGCAACGTAAGGCAACGTAAGTTAAGGCAACGTAAGGCAACGTATTTTAAGGCAACGTAAGGCAAGGCTACGTAAGGTAAGGCAACGTAAGGCAACGTAAGATAAGGCAACGTAAGGCAACGTAAGGCAAGGCAACGTAAGGTAAGGCAACGTAAGGCAACGTTAGGCAAGGCAACGTAAGGTAAGACAACGTAAGGCAACGTAAGGAAACGTAAGGTAAGGCAACGTAAGGGAAGGCAAAGTAAGGGAAGGCAACGTAAGGGAAGGCAACGTAAGGGAAGGCAACGTTAGGCAACGTAAGACAATGTAAGGCTATGTAAGGCAACGTAAGGCAACGTAAGGCAACGTAAGGCAAGGCAACGTAAGGTAAGGAAACGTAAGGCAACGTAATGCAAGGTAACGTAAGGTAAGGCAACCTAAGGCAACGTAAGGTAAGGCAACGTAAGGCAAGGCAACCTACGACAACGTAACGTAACGTAAGGTAAAGGCAACGTAAGGCAACGTAAGGCAACGTAAGGTAAGGCAAGGTAAGGCAACGAAAGTTAAGGGAAGGTATGGTAACTTAAGGTATGGGAACGTAACGCAACGTAAGGTAAGGCAACGCAAGGTAAGGCAACGTAATGCAAGGAAACGTAATGCAAGGCAACGTAGGGCAACTTAAGGCAACGTAAGTTAAGGCAACGTAAGGCAACGTAAGACAAGGCAACGTAGGGTAATGCAACGTAAGGCAACGTAAGGTAAGGCAACGTAGGGAAGGCAAAGTAAGGCAACGTAAGGTAAGGCAACGTAAGGCAACGTAAGGTAAGGCAACGTAGGGAAGGCAACGTAAGGCAACGTAAGTTAAGGCAACGTAAGGCAACGTAAGGTAAGGCAACATAAGGTAAGGCAACGTAAGGCAAGGCAACGTAAGTCAAGGCAACGTAAGGCAAGGCAACGTAAGGCAAGGCAACGTAAGGCAAGGCAACGTAACGTAAGGCAACGTAATATAAGGCAACGTAAGGTAAGGCAACGTAAGACAACGTAAGGTAAGGCAAAGTAAGGAAACGTAAGGTAAGGCAACGTTAGGGAAGGCAACGTAAGGTAAGGCAACGTTAGGGAAGGCAACGTAAGGGAAGGCAACGTAAGGCAACGTAAGGCAATGTAAGGCAACGTAAGGCAACGTAAGTTAAGGCAACATAAGGCAATGTATTTTAAGGCAACGTAAAGCAAGGCAACGTAAGGTAAGGCAACGTAAGGCAACGTAAGGCAAGGCAACGTAAGGTAAGGCAACGTAAGGCAACGTAAGGCAAGGCAACCTAAGGCAACGTAAGTTAAGGCAACGTAAGGTAAGGCAACTTAAGACAACGTAAGGTAAGGCAAGGTAAGGCAATGCAACGTAAAGTAAGGCAACGTAAGACAACGTAAGGTAAGGCAACTTAAGACAAGGCAACGTAAGTTAAGGCAACCTAAGGCAACGTAAGGTAAGGCAAATTAAGACAACGTAAGGTAAGGCAACGTAAGGCAAGGCAACGTAAGGTAAGGAAACGTAAGGCAACGTAATGCAAGGTAACGTAAGGTAAGGCAACGTAAAGCAACGTAAGGTAAGGCAACCTAAGGCAACGTAAGGTAAGGCAACGTAAGGCAAGGCAACCTACGACAACGTAACGTAACGTAAGGTAAAGGCAACATAAGGCAACGTAAGGCAACGTAAGGTAAGGCAAGGTAAGGCAACGTAAGTTAAGGGAAGGTATGGTAACTTAAGGTATGGGAACGTAACGCAACGTAAGGTAAGGCAACGCAAGGTAAGGCAACGTAATGCAAGGAAACGTAATGCAAGGCAACGTAGGGCAACTTAAGGCAACGTAAGTTAAGGCAACGGAAGGCAACGTAAGACAAGGCAACGTAAGGTAAGGCAACATAAGGTAAGGCAACGTAAGGCAACTTAACGTAAGGCAACGTAAGGTAAAGGCAACATAAGGCAACGTAAGGTAAGGCAACGTAAAACAAGGTAACGTAAGGTAAGGAAACGTAAGGCAACGTAAAGAAAGGCAACGTAATGTAAGGCAACGTAAGGCAACGTAAAGTAAGGGAAGGTAAGGCAACTTAAGGTAAGGCAACGTAAGGCAAAGTAAGGTAAGGCAACGTAAGGCAAAGAAACGTAAGGTAAGGCAACGTAAGGTAAGGCAAGGTAAGGCAACGTAAGGCAAGGCAACGTAAGGCAACGCAAAGCAAGGCAACGTAAGGCAACATAAGGCAACGTAAGGCAAGGCAACGTAAGGTAAGGCAAAGTAAGGGAAGGCCACGTAAGGGAAGGCAACCTAAGGCAACGTAAGGTAATGCAACGTAAGGCAACGTAAGGGAAGGCAACGTAAGGGAAGGCAACCTAAGGCAACGTAAGGTAAGGCAACGTAAGACAACGTAATTTAAGGCAACGTAAGGCAAGGCAACTTAAGGTAAGCAACGTAAGGTAAGGCAAAGCAAGGCAACGTAAGGCAACGTAAGGTAAGGCAACGTAAGGTAAGGAAAAGCAAGGCAACGTAAGGCATGGCAACGTAAGGTAAGGCAACGTAAGGCAACGTAAGGTAAGGCAACTTAAGGTAATGCAACGTAAGGCAACGTAAGGGAAGGCAACGTAGGGAAGGCAACGTAAGGCAATGTAAGGGAAGGCAACGTAAGGTAATGTAAGGTAAGGCAACATAAGGTAAGTCAACGTAAGGCAACGTAAGGCAAGGCAACCTAAGGCAACGTAAGTTAAGGCAACGTAAGGTAAGGCAACTTAAGACAACGTAAGGTAAGGCAAGGTAAGGCAATGCAACGTAAAGTAAGGCAACGTAAGACAACGTAAGGTAAGGCAACTTAAGACAAGGCAACGTAAGGTAAGGCAACGTAAGGCAACGTAAGGTAAGGCAACGTAAGGCAACGTAAGGTAATGCAACGTAAGGCAACGTAAGGCAAGGCAACGTAAGGTAAGGCAACGTAAGGCAAGGCAACGTAAGGTAAGGCAACGTAAGGCAAGGCAACGTAATGCAAGGCAACGTAACGCAAGGCAACGTAAGGCAACTTAAGGCAACGTAAGGTAAGGCAAAGCAAGGCAACGTAAGGCAAGGCAACGAAAGGTAAGGCAACGTAAGGCAACGTAAGGTAATGCAACGTAGGGTAATGCAACGTAAGGCAACGTAAAGTAAGGCAAAGTAGGGAAGGCAAAGTAAGGCAACGTAAGGTAAGGCAACATAAGGCAATGTAAGTTAAGGCAACGTAAGGCAACATAAGGTAAGGCAACGTAAGGCAAGGCAACGTAAGTCAAGGCAACGTAAGGCAAGGCAACGTAAGGCAAGGCAACGTAACGTAAGGCAACGTAATATAAGGCAACGTAAGGTAAGGCAACCTAAGGCAACGTAAGTTAAGGCAACGTAAGGTAAGGCAAAGTAAGGTAAGTTAACGTAAGGTAAGGCAACATTAGACAACGTAAGGTAAGGCAAGGTAAGGCAAGGCAACGTAAGGTAAGGAAACGTAAGGTAAGGCAAAGTAAGGTAACGTAAGGTAAGGCAACGTTAGTGAAGGCAACGTAAGGTAAGGCAACGTTAGGGAAGGCAACGTAAGGGAAGGCAACGTAAGGCAACGTAAGGCTACGTAAGGCAACGTAAGGCAACGTAAGTTAAGGCAACATAAGGCAACGTATTTTAAGGCAACGTATTTTAAGGCAACGTAAGGTAAGGCAACGTAAGGCAACGTAAGATAAGGCAACGTAAGGCAACGTAAGGCAAGGCAACGTAAGGTAAGGCAACGTAAGGCAACATAAGGCAAGGCAACGAAAGGCAACGTAAGATAAGGCAACGTAAGTTAAGGCAACCTAAGGCAACGTAAGGTAAGGCAAATTAAGACAACGTAAGGTAAGGCAACGTAAGGTAAGGCAACGTAAGGCAAGGCAACGTAAGGCAACGTTAGGCATGGCAACGTAAGGTAAGACAACGAAAGGCAACGTAAGGAAACGGAAGGTAAGGCAACGTAAGGGAAGGCAAAGTAAGGGAAGGCAACGTAAGTGAAGGCAACGTTAGGCAACGTAAGACAACGTAAGTCTATGTAAGGCAACGTAAGGCAACGTAAGGTAAGGCAACGTAAGGCAACGTAAGGTAAGTCAACATAAGGCAACGTAAGGTAAGGCAACGTAAGGCAACGTAAGGCAAGGCAACCTAAGAAAAGGCAACGGAAGGCAACGTAAGGTAAGGAAACATAAGGAAACGTAAGGTAAGGCAACGTAAGGGGAGGCAACTTAAGGGAAGGCAACGTTAGGCAACCTAAGACAACGTAAGGCAACGTAAGGAAACGTAAGGCAACGTAAGGTAAGGCAATATAAGGCAACGTAATTTAAGGCAACGTAAGGCAAGGCAACTTAAGGTAAGGCAACGTAAGGCCAGGCAACGTAATGAAAGGCAACGTAAGGCAAGGTAAGGCAAGGCAACGTAAGGCAACGTAAGGTAAGGCAACGTAAGGTAAGGCAACGTAAGGCAAGGCAACGTAAGGTAAGGCAGAGTAAGGCAACGTAAGGTAAGGCAACGTAAGGAAAGGCAGATTAAGGCAACGTAAGGTAAGGGAACGTAATGTAAGGCAAAGTAAGGCAACGTAAGGGAAGGCAACGTTAGGCAACGTATGACAACGTAAGGCAACGTAAGGAAACTTAAGGCAACGTAAGGCAAGGCAACATAAGGTAAGGCAACGTAAGGCAACATAAGTTAAGGCAACGTAAGGTAAGGCAACGTAAGGCAACGCAAGGCAAGGCAACGTAAGGCAACATAAGGTAAGGCAACGTAAGGAAAGGATACATAAGGCAAGGCAACGTATGTTAAGGCAACGTAAAGTAAGGCAACGTAAGGTAACGCAACGTAAAGGCAACGTAATGCTAGGCAACTTAATGTAACGCAACGTAAGGCAACGTAAGGCAACGTAAGGCAAGGAAACGTAAGGTAAGGCAACGTAAGGCAACGTAAGGCAAAGCAACATAAGGTAAGGCAACGTAAGGCAACGTAAGTCAATGCAACGTAATGTAAGGCAACTTAAGGCAACGTAAGGTAAGGCAACGTAAGGCAAGGAACGTAAGGTGAGGCAACATAAGGCAACTTAATGCAAGGCAATGTAAGCTAAGGCAATGTTAGGCAACGTAAGGGAAGGCAACGTAAGGGAAGGCAACGTAAGGGAAGGCAACGTAAGGGAAGGCAACGTAAGACAACGTAAGGCAACGTAAGGCAACGTAAGGTAAGGCAACGTAAGGCAACGTAAGGTAAGGCAACGTAAGGCAACGTAAGTTAAGGCAACGTAAGGCAACGTAAGGTAAGGCAACGTAAGGTAAGGCAACGTAAGGTAAGGCAACGTAAGTTAAGGCAACCTAAGGCAACGTAAGGTAAGGCAACTTAAGACAACGTAAGGTAAGGCAACGTAAGGCTAGGCAACCTAAGGTAAGGCAACGTAAGACAACGTAATGTAAGGCAACGTAAGACAACGTAAGATAAGGCAACGTAAGGCAAGGCAACGTAAGGTAAGGCAACGTAAGGCAACGTAAGTTAAGGAAACAAGGAAACGTAAGGTAAGGCAACGTAAGGGAAGGCAACTTAAGGGAAGGCAACATTAGGCAACGTAAGACAACGTAAGGCAACGTAAGGAAACGTAAGGCAACGTAAAGTAAGGCAACATAAGGCAAAGTAATTTAAAGTAACGTAAGGCAAGGCAACTTAAGGTAAAGCAACGTAAGGCAAGGCAACGTAAGGTAAGGCAACGTAAGGCAACGTAAGGCAAGGAAACGTAAGGCAGCTTAAGGTAAGGCAACGTAAGGTAAGGCAAAGTAAGGCAACGTAAGGGAAGGCAACGTAAGGTAAGGCAGAGTAAGGCAACGTAATGTAAGGCAGAGTAAGGCAACGTAAGGTAAGGCAACGTAATGTAAGGCAAAGTAAGGAAACGTTAGGCAACGTAAGACAACGTAAGGCAACGTAAGGAAACGTAAGGCAACGTAAGGTAAGGCAACATAAGGCAAAGTAATTTAAAGTAACGTAAGGCAAGGCAACTTAAGGTAAAGCAACGTAAGGCAAGGCAACGTAAGGTAAGGCAACGTAAGGCAACGTAAGGCAAGGAAACGTAAGGCAGCTTAAGGTAAGGCAACGTAAGGTAAGGCAAAGTAAGGCAACATAAGGTAAGGCAACGTAAGGCAAGACAACATAAGGTAAGGCAACGTAAGTCAACATAAGTTAAGGCAAAGTAAGGTAAGGCTACGTAAGGCAACGCAAGGCAAGGCAACGTAAGGCAACATAAGGTAAGGCAACGTAAGGAAAGGATACATAAGGCAAGGCAACGTATGTTAAGGCAACGTAAAATAAGGCAACGTAAGGTAAGGCAACGTAAGGCAACGTAATGCAAGGCAACTTAATGTAACGCAACGTAAGGCAACGTAAGGCAAGGTAAGGCAAGGAAACGTAAGGTAAGACAACGTAAGGCAACGTAAGGTAAGGCAACGTAAGTTAAGGCAACGTAAGGCAACGTAAGGTAAGGCAACGTAAGGTAAGGCAACGTAAGGCAACGTAAGGTAAGGAAACGTAAGGTAGGGCAACTTAAGGCAAGGCAACCTAAAGCAAAGTAAGGCAACGTAAGTTAAGGCAACGTAAGGCAAGGCAACATAAGGCAACGTAAGGCAAGGCAACGCAAGGTAAGGCAACGTAAGGCAACGTAAGATAATGCAAAGCAAGGCAAGGCAACATAAGGCACGGAAACGTAACGCAAGGCAACGTAAAGCAACGTAAGGTAAGGCAATGTAAGGCAAGGCAACGTAAGGTAAGGCAAGATTAGGCAACGTAAGGTAGGGTAACGTAAGGCAACATAAGGTAAGGAAACGTAAGGCAACGTTAGGTAAGGCAACGTAAGGCAAGGTAACTTAAGGCAAAGTAAGTCAAGGAAACATAAGGCAACGTAAGGCAACGTAAGGCAAGGCAATGTAAGGCAACGTAAAGCAACGTAAGGTAAGGCAACATAAGGTAAGGCAACGTAAAGCAACGTAAGGTAAGGCAACGTAAGGCAACGTAAGGCAATGCAACGTAAGGTAAGGCAACGTAAGGCAACGTAAGGTAAGGCAACATAAGGTAAGGCAACGTAAGACAACGTAATGTAGGCAATGTATGGTAAGGCAGCGTAAGGCAACGTAAGGAAAGGCAACGTAAGGCAAAGTAAGTCAAGGCAGCGTAAGGCAACGTAAGGAAAGGCAACGTAAGGCAAAGTAAGGCAAGGCAACATAAGGCACGGCAACTTAAGGCAAGGCAACTTAAGCAACGTAAGGTAAGGCAACGTAAGGCAACGTAAGGCAACGTAAGGCAACTTAAGGCAAGGAAACGTAAGGCAACGTAATGCATCGTAAGGCAAGGCAACGTAAGGCAACGTACTGCAAGGCAACTTAAGGTAAGGAACGTAAGGCAACGTAAGGTAAGGGAACGTAAGGCAATGTAAGGTAAGGCAACGTAAGGCAACTTAACGTAAGGCAACGTAAGGTAAGGCAACGTAAGGCAACGTAAGGAAAGGCAACGTAAGGTAAGGCAACGTAAGGTAAGGCAACGTAAGGCAACTTAAGGCAAGGCAACGTAAGCTAAGGCAATGTTAGGCAACGTAAGGTAAAGGCAACGTAAGGCAACATAAGGTAAGGCAACGTAATGCAAGGTAACGTAAGGTAAGGAAACGTAAGGCAACGTAAGGAAAGTCAACGTAATGTAAGGCAACGTAAGGCAACGTAAGGTAAGGCAACGTAAGGCAACGTAAGGCAAGGCAACCTAAGGAAACTTAAGGCAACGTAAGGTAAAGCCAAAGTAAGTCAAGGCAACGTAAGGCAACGTAAGGCAAGGCAACGTAAGGCAACGTACTGCAAGGCAACATAAGATAAGGCAACGTTAGGCAACGTAAGGAAACGTAAGGTAAAGGCAACATAAGGAAAAGGCACCATAAGTTAAGGCA
Organism: Phaenicophaeus curvirostris; assembly: GCF_032191515.1. Taxonomy (NCBI): domain Eukaryota; kingdom Metazoa; phylum Chordata; class Aves; order Cuculiformes; family Cuculidae; genus Phaenicophaeus; species Phaenicophaeus curvirostris. The sequence continues at coordinate 486,651 of NW_027206730.1, forward strand.
ACGTAAGGCAACCTAAGACAAGGCAACATAAGGCAAGGCAATGTAAGGTAAGGGAACGTAAGTCAACGTAGGGCAACGTAAGGTAAGGCAACGTAAGGCAACGTAAGGCAACGTAAGCTAAGGCAATGTAAGGCAACGTAAGGCAACGTAAGGTAAGGCAAGGTAAGGCAACGTAAGTTAAGGGAAGGTAAGGCAACTTAAGGTAAGGCAACGTAAGGCAAAGTAAGGTAAGGAAACGTAAGGCAAAGAAACGTAAGGTAAGGCAAAGTAAGGTAAGGCAACGTAAGGTAAGGCAACGTAAGGCAACGAAAGGTAAGGCAACGTAAGGCAACGTAAGGCAACGTAAGGCAACGTAAGGCAAGCCAACGTAAGGTAAGGCAACGTAAGACAACGTAAGGTAAGGAAACGTAAGGGAAGGTAACGTAAGGGAAGGCAACGTAAGGGAAGGCAACGTAATTAAGGCAACGTAATTAAGGCAACGTTAGGCAACTAAAGACAACTTAAGGCAACGTAAGGCAACGTAAGGCAAGGCAACGTAAGGCAACGTAATTTAAGGCAACGTAAGGCAAGGCAACTTAAGGTAAGCAACGTAAGGTAAGGCAACGTAAGGCAACGTAAGGCAAGGCAACGTAAGGCAACGTAAGGTAAGGCAACGTAAGGTAAGGCAAAGCAAGGCAACGTAAGGCAAGGCAACGAAAGGTAAGGCAACGTAAGGCAACGTAAGTTAATGCAACGTAGGGTAATGCAACGTAAGGCAACGTAAAGTAAGGCAACGTAGGGAAGGCAAAGTAAGGCAACGTAAGGTAAGGCAACGTAAGGCAAGGTAAGGTAAGGCAACGTAGGGAAGGCAATGTAAGGCAACGTAAGTTAAGGCAACGTAAGGCAACGTAAGGTAAGGCAACATAAGGTAAGGCAACGTAAGGCAACGTAAGGCAAGGCAACGTAACGTAAGGCAACGTAATATAAGGCAACGTAAGGTAAGGCAACATTAGACAACGTTAGGGAAGGCAACGTAAGGGAAGGCAACGTAAGGGAAGGCAACGTTAGGCAACGTAAGGCAACGTAAGGCAACGTAAGGCAACGTAAGTTAAGGCAACGTAAGGCAACGTATTTTAAGGCAAAGTAAGGCAAGGCAACGTAAGGTAAGGCAACGTAAGGCAACATAAGATAAGGCAACGTAAGGCAACGTAAGGCAAGGCAACGTAAGGTAAGGCAACGTAAGGCAACATAAGGCAAGGCAACTTAAGGCAACGTAAGATAAGCAACGTAAGTTAAGGCAACCTAAGGCAACTTAAGGTAAGGCAAATTAAGACAACGTAAGGTAAGGCAACGTAGGGCAAGGCAATGTAAGGTAAGGCAACATAAGGTAAGGCAACGTAAGGCAACGTAAGGGAAGGCAAAGTAAGGGAAGGCAACGTAAGTGAAGGGAACGTTAGGCAACGTAAGACAACGTAAGGCTATGTAAGGCAACGTAAGGCAACGTAAGGCAACGTAAGGCAAGGCAACGTAAGGTAAGGAAACGTAAGGCAACGTAATGCAAGGTAACGTAAGGTGAGGCAACCTAAAGCAACGTAAGGTAAGGCAACCTAAGGCAACGTAAGGTAAGGCAACGTAAGGCAAGGCAACCTACGACAACGTAACGTAACGTAAGGTAAAGGCAACGTAAGGCAACGTAAGGCAAGGCAACGTAAGGCAACGTAAGGCAACGTAAGGTAAGGCAAGGTAAGGCAACGTAAGTTAAGGGAAGGTATGGTAACTTAAGGTATGAGAACGTAACGCAACGTAAGGTAAGGCAACGCAAGGTAATGCAACGTAATGCAAGGAAACGTAAGGCAAGGCAACGTAGGGCAACTTAAGGCAACGTAAGACAAGGCAACGTAAGGTAAGGCAACATAAGGTAAGGCAACGTAAGGCAACGTAAGGCAACTTAACGTAAGGCAACGTAAGGTAAAGGCAACATAAGGCAACGTAAGGTAAGGCAACGTAAAACAAGGTAACGTAAGGTAAGGAAACGTAAGGCAACGTATAGAAAGGCAACGTAAGGCAAGGCAACATAAGGCAACGCAAAGCAAGGCAACGTAAGGCAACATAAGGCAACGTAAGGTAAGGCAAAGTAAGGGAAGGCCACGTAAGGGAAGGCAACCTAAGGCAACGTAAGTTAATGCAACGTAAGGCAAAGTAAGGGAAGGCAACGTAAGGGAAGGCAACGTAAGGGAAGGCAACCTAAGGGAAGGCAACCTAAGGCAACGTAAGTTAAGGCAATGTAAGGTAAGCCAACGTAAGGTAAGGCAACGTAAGACAACGTAAGGGAAGGCAACGTAAGGGAAGGCAACGTAATTAAGGCAACGTTAGAAAGCTTAAGACAACGTAAGGCAACGTAAGGCAACGTAAGGCAACATAAGGTAAGGCAACGAAGGCAACCTAATTTAAGGCAACGTAAGGCAAGGCAACTTAAGGTAAGCAACGTAAGGTAAGGCAAAGCAAGGCAACGTAAGGCAACGTAAGGTAAGGCAACGTAAGGTAAGGAAAAGCAAGGCAACGTAAGGCAAGGCAACGTAAGGTAAGGCAACGTAAGGCAACGTAAGGTAAGGCAACTTAAGGTAATGCAACGTAAGGTAATGCAACGTAAGGCAACGTAAGGGAAGGCAACGTAGGGAAGGCAACGTAAGGCAATGTAAGGTAAGGCAACGTAAGGCAATGTAAGGTAAGGCAACATAAGGTAAGTCAACGTAAGGCAACGTAAGGCAAGGCAACCTAAGGCAACGTAAGTTAAGGCAACGTAAGGTAAGGCAACTTAAGACAACGTAAGGTAAGGCAAGGTAAGGCAATGCAACGTAAGGTAAGGCAACGTAAGGTAAGGCAACTTAAGACAAGGCAACGTAAGGTAAGGCAAAGTAAGGCAACGTAAGGTAAGGCAACGTAAGGAAACGTAAGGTAAGGCAACTTTAGGGAAGGCATCGTAAGGGAAGGCAACGTAAGGGAAGGCAACGTAAGGCAACGTAAGGAAACGTAAGGCAACGTAAGGCAACGTAAGGTAAGGCAACGTAAGGCAACGTAAGGAAAGGCAACGTAAGGTAAGGCAACGTAAGGTAAGGCAACGTAAGGCAACTTAAGGCAAGGCAACGTAAGCTAAGGCAATGTTAGGCAACGTAAGGTAAAGGCAACGTAAGGCAACATAAGGTAAGGCAACGTAATGCAAGGTAACGTAAGGTAAGGAAACGTAAGGCAACGTAAGGAAAGTCAACGTAATGTAAGGCAACGTAAGGCAACGTAAGGTAAGGCAACGTAAGGCAACGTAAGGCAAGGCAACCTAAGGAAACTTAAGGCAACGTAAGGTAAAGCCAACGTAAGTCAAGGCAACGTAAGGCAACGTAAGGCAAGGCAACGTAAGGCAACGTACTGCAAGGCAACATAAGATAAGGCAACGTTAGGCAACGTAAGGAAACGTAAGGTAAAGGCAACATAAGGAAAAGGCACCATAAGTTAAGGCAACGTAAGGCAACCTAAGACAAGGCAACATAAGGCAAGGCAATGTAAGGTAAGGGAACGTAAGTCAACGTAGGGCAACGTAAGGTAAGGCAACGTAAGGCAACGTAAGGCAACGTAAGCTAAGGCAATGTAAGGCAACGTAAGGCAACGTAAGGTAAGGCAAGGTAAGGCAACGTAAGTTAAGGGAAGGTAAGGCAACTTAAGGTAAGGCAACGTAAGGCAAAGTAAGGTAAGGAAACGTAAGGCAAAGAAACGTAAGGTAAGGCAAAGTAAGGTAAGGCAACGTAAGGTAAGGCAACGTAAGGCAACGAAAGGTAAGGCAACGTAAGGCAACGTAAGGCAACGTAAGGCAACGTAAGGCAAGCCAACGTAGGGTAAGGCAACGTAAGACAACGTAAGGTAAGGAAACGTAAGGGAAGGTAACGTAAGGGAAGGCAACGTAAGGGAAGGCAACGTAATTAAGGCAACGTAATTAAGGCAACGTTAGGCAACTAAAGACAACTTAAGGCAACGTAAGGCAACGTAAGGCAAGGCAACGTAAGGCAACGTAATTTAAGGCAACGTAAGGCAAGGCAACTTAAGGTAAGCAACGTAAGGTAAGGCAACGTAAGGCAACGTAAGGCAAGGCAACGTAAGGCAACGTAAGGTAAGGCAACGTAAGGTAAGGCAAAGCAAGGCAACGTAAGGCAAGGCAACGAAAGGTAAGGCAACGTAAGGCAACGTAAGGTAATGCAACGTAGGGTAATGCAACGTAAGGCAACGTAAAGTAAGGCAACGTAGGGAAGGCAAAGTAAGGCAACGTAAGGTAAGGCAACGTAAGGCAAGGTAAGGTAAGGCAACGTAGGGAAGGCAATGTAAGGCAACGTAAGTTAAGGCAACGTAAGGCAACGTAAGGTAAGGCAACATAAGGTAAGGCAACGTAAGGCAACGTAAGGCAAGGCAACGTAACGTAAGGCAACGTAATATAAGGCAACGTAAGGTAAGGCAACATTAGACAACGTTAGGGAAGGCAACGTAAGGGAAGGCAACGTAAGGGAAGGCAACGTTAGGCAACGTAAGGTAAGGCAACGTTAGGGAAGGCAACGTAAGGGAAGGCAACGTAAGGGAAGGCAACGTTAGGCAACGTAAGGCAACGTAAGGCAACGTAAGGCAACGTAAGTTAAGGCAACGTAAGGCAACGTATTTTAAGGCAAAGTAAGGCAAGGCAATGTAAGGTAAGGCAACGTAAGGCAACATAAGATAAGGCAACGTAAGGCAACGTAAGGCAAGGCAACGTAAGGTAAGGCAACGTAAGGCAACATAAGGCAAGGCAACTTAAGGCAACGTAAGATAAGCAACGTAAGTTAAGGCAACCTAAGGCAACTTAAGGTAAGGCAAATTAAGACAACGTAAGGTAAGGCAACGTAGGGCAAGGCAATGTAAGGTAAGGCAACATAAGGTAAGGCAACGTAAGGCAACGTAAGGGAAGGCAAAGTAAGGGAAGGCAACGTAAGTGAAGGGAACGTTAGGCAACGTAAGACAACGTAAGGCTATGTAAGGCAACGTAAGGCAACGTAAGGCAACGTAAGGCAAGGCAACGTAAGGTAAGGAAACGTAAGGCAACGTAATGCAAGGTAACGTAAGGTGAGGCAACCTAAAGCAACGTAAGGTAAGGCAACCTAAGGCAACGTAAGGTAAGGCAACGTAAGGCAAGGCAACCTACGACAACGTAACGTAACGTAAGGTAAAGGCAACGTAAGGCAACGTAAGGCAAGGCAACGTAAGGCAACGTAAGGCAACGTAAGGTAAGGCAAGGTAAGGCAACGTAAGTTAAGGGAAGGTATGGTAACTTAAGGTATGAGAACGTAACGCAACGTAAGGTAAGGCAACGCAAGGTAATGCAACGTAATGCAAGGAAACGTAAGGCAAGGCAACGTAGGGCAACTTAAGGCAACGTAAGACAAGGCAACGTAAGGTAAGGCAACATAAGGTAAGGCAACGTAAGGCAACGTAAGGCAACTTAACGTAAGGCAACGTAAGGTAAAGGCAACATAAGGCAACGTAAGGTAAGGCAACGTAAAACAAGGTAACGTAAGGTAAGGAAACGTAAGGCAACGTATAGAAAGGCAACGTAAGGCAAGGCAACATAAGGCAACGCAAAGCAAGGCAACGTAAGGCAACATAAGGCAACGTAAGGTAAGGCAAAGTAAGGGAAGGCCACGTAAGGGAAGGCAACCTAAGGCAACGTAAGTTAATGCAACGTAAGGCAAAGTAAGGGAAGGCAACGTAAGGGAAGGCAACGTAAGGGAAGGCAACCTAAGGGAAGGCAACCTAAGGCAACGTAAGTTAAGGCAATGTAAGGTAAGCCAACGTAAGGTAAGGCAACGTAAGACAACGTAAGGGAAGGCAACGTAAGGGAAGGCAACGTAATTAAGGCAACGTTAGAAAGCTTAAGACAACGTAAGGCAACGTAAGGCAACGTAAGGCAACATAAGGTAAGGCAACGAAGGCAACCTAATTTAAGGCAACGTAAGGCAAGGCAACTTAAGGTAAGCAACGTAAGGTAAGGCAAAGCAAGGCAACGTAAGGCAACGTAAGGTAAGGCAACGTAAGGTAAGGAAAAGCAAGGCAACGTAAGGCAAGGCAACGTAAGGTAAGGCAACGTAAGGCAACGTAAGGTAAGGCAACTTAAGGTAATGCAACGTAAGGTAATGCAACGTAAGGCAACGTAAGGGAAGGCAACGTAGGGAAGGCAACGTAAGGCAATGTAAGGTAAGGCAACGTAAGGCAATGTAAGGTAAGGCAACATAAGGTAAGTCAACGTAAGGCAACGTAAGGCAAGGCAACCTAAGGCAACGTAAGTTAAGGCAACGTAAGGTAAGGCAACTTAAGACAACGTAAGGTAAGGCAAGGTAAGGCAATGCAACGTAAGGTAAGGCAACGTAAGGTAAGGCAACTTAAGACAAGGCAACGTAAGGTAAGGCAAAGTAAGGCAACGTAAGGTAAGGCAACGTAAGGAAACGTAAGGTAAGGCAACTTTAGGGAAGGCATCGTAAGGGAAGGCAACGTAAGGGAAGGCAACGTAAGGCAACGTAAGGAAACGTAAGGCAACGTAAGGCAACGTAAGGTAAGGCAACGTAAGGCAACGTAAGGTAAGGCAACGTAAGGCAACGTAAGGCAAGGCAACGTAAGGTAAGGCAACGTAAGGCAAGGCAACGTAAGGCAAGGCAACGTAATGCAAGGCAACGTAAGGCAAGGCAACGTAAGGCAAGGCAACGTAAGGCAAGGCAACGTAAGGCAAGGCAACGTAACGCAAGGCAACGTAACGCAAGGCAACGTAAGGCAACTTAAGGCAGCGTAAGGTAAGGCAAAGCAAGTCAACGTAAGGCAAGGCAACGAAATGTAAGGCAACGTAAGGCAACGTAAGGTAATGCAACGTAGGGTAATGCAACGTAAGGCAACGTAAAGTAAGGCAACGTAGGGAAGGCAAAGTAAGGCAACGTAAGGTAAGGCAACGTAAGGCAACGAAAGGTAAGGCAACGTAGGGAAGGCAACGTAAGGCAACGTAAGTTAAGGCAACGTAAGGCAACGTAAGGTAAGGCAACATAAGGTAAGGCAACGTAAGGCAAGGCAACGTAAGTCAAGGCAACGTAAGGCAAGGCAATGTAAGGCAAGGCAACGTAACGTAAGGCAACGTAATATAAGGCAACGTAAGGTAAGGCAACGTAAGACAACGTAAGGTAAGGCAAAGTTAGGAAACGTAAGGTAAGGCAACGTTAGGGAAGGCAACGTAAGGTAAGGCAACGTTAGGGAAGGCAACGTAAGGGAAGGCAACGTAAGGCAAAGTAAGGCAACGTAAGGCAACGTAAGTTAAGGCAACATAAGGCAACGTATTTTAAGGCAACGTAAAGCAAGGCAACGTAAGGTAAGGCAACGTAAGGCAACGTAAGATAAGGCAACGTAAGGCAACGTAAGGCAAGGCAACGTAAGGCAACATAAGGCAAGGCAACGTAAGGCAACGTAAGATAAGGCAACGTAAGTTAAGGCAACCTAAGGCAACGTAAGGTAAGGCAAATTAAGACATCGTAAGGTAAGGCAACGTAAGGCAAGGCAATGTAAGGTAAGGCAACGTAAGGTAAGGCAACGTAAGGCAACGTTAGGCAAGGCAACGTAAGGTAAGACAACGTAAGGCAACGTAAGGAAACGGAAGGTAAGGCAACGTAAGGGAAGGCAAAGTAAGGGAAGGCAACGTAAGTGAAGGCAACGTTAGGCAACGTAAGACAACGTAAGGCTATGTAAGGCAACGTAAGGCAACGTAAGGCAACGTAAGGTAAGGCAACGTAAGGCAACGTAAGGTAAGTCAACATAAGGCAACGTAAGGCAACGTAAGGCAAGGCAACGTAAGGTAAGGCAACGTAAGGCAACGTAATGCAAGGCAACGTAAGGTAAGGCAACGTAAAGCAACGTAAGGTAAGGCAACCTAAGGCAACGTAAGGTAAGGCAACGTAAGGCAAGGCAACCTACGACAACGTAACGTAACGTAAGGTAAAGGCAACGTAAGGCAACGTAAGGCAAGGCAACGTAAGGCAACGTAAGGCAACGTAAGGTAAGGCAAGGTAAGGCAACGTAAGTTAAGGGAAGGTATGGTAACTTAAGGTATGGGAACGTAACGCAACGTAAGGTAAGGCAACGCAAGGTAAGGCAACGTAATGCAAGGAAACGTAAGGCAAGGCAACGTAATGCAACTTAAGGCAACGTAAGGCAAGGCAATGTAAGGTAAGGCAACGTAAGGTAAGGCAACGTAAGGCAACGTAAGGCAACGTAAGGTAAGGAAACGTAAGGCAACTTAACGTAAGGCAACGTAAGGTAAAGGCAACATAAGGCAACGTAAGGTAAGGCAACGTAAAACAAGGTAACGTAAGGTAAGGAAACGTAAGGCAACGTAAAGTAAGGCAACGTAAGGTAAGGCAACGTAAGGAAACGTAAAGTAAGGGAAGGTAAGGCAACTTAAGATAAGGCAACGTAAGGCAAAGTAAGGTAAGGCAACGTAAGGCAAAGAAACGTAAGGTAAGGCAACGTAAGGCAAGGCAACGTAAGGCAACGCAAAGCAAGGCAACATAAGGCAACATAAGGCAACGTAAGGCAAGGCAACGTAAGGTAAGGCAAAGTAAGGCAACGTAAGGGAAGGCAACGTAAAGGAAGGCAACGTAAGGGAAGGCAACGTAATTAAGGCAACGTTAGACAGCTTAAGACAACGTAAGGCAACGTAAGGCAACGTAAGGCAACTTAAGGTAAGGCAACGAAGGCAACGTAATTTAAGGCAACGTAAGGCAAGGCAACTTAAGGTAAGCAACGTAAGGCAAGGCAACGTAAGGTAAGGCAACGTAAGGCAACGTAAGGTAAGGCAACGTAAGGTAAGGAAAAGCAAGGCAACGTAAGTCAAGGCAACGTAAGTCAAGGCAACGTAAGGCAACTTAAGGTAATGCAACGTAAGGTAATGCAACGTAAGGTAATGCAACGTAAGGCAACGTAGGGAAGGCAACGTAAGGCAACGTAAGGTAAGGCAACTTAAGGTAATGCAACGTAAGGTAATGCAACGTAAGGCAACGTAAGGGAAGGCAACGTAGGGAAGGCAACGTAAGGCAATGTAAGGTAAGGCAACGTAAGGCAATGTAAGGTAAGGCAACATAAGGTAAGTCAACGTAAGGCAACGTAAGGCAAGGCAACCTAAGGCAACGTAAGTTAAGGCAATGTAAGGTAAGGCAACTTAAGACAACGTAAGGTAAGGCAATGTAAGGCAATGCAACGTAAGGTAAGGCAACGTAAGACAACGTAAGGTAAGGCAACTTAAGACAAGGCAACGTAAGGTAAGGCAACGTAAGGCAACGTAAGGTAAGGCAACGTAAGGAAACGTAAGGTAAGGCAACGTTAGGGAAGGCATCGTAAGGGAAGGCAACGTAAGGGAAGGCAACGTAAGGCAACGTAAGGAAATGTAAGGCAACGTAAGGCAACGTAAGGTAAGGCAACGTAAGGCAACGTAAGGCAAGGCAAAGTAAGGTAAGGCAACGTAAGGCAAGGCAACGTAAGGTAAGGCAACGTAAGGTAAGGCAACGTAAGGCAAGGCAACGTAATGCAAGGCAACGTAACGCAAGGCAACGTAAGGCAACTTAAGGCAACGTAAGGTAAGGCAAAGCAAGGCAACGTAAGGCAAGGCAACGAAAGGTAAGGCAACGTAAGGCAACGTAAGGTAATGCAACGTAGGGTAATGCAACGTAAGGCAACGTAAAGTAAGGCAACGTAGGGAAGGCAAAGTAAGGCAACGTAAGGTAAGGCAACGTAAGGCAATGTAAGGTAAGGCAACGTAGGGAAGGCAACGTAAGGCAACGTAAGGTAAGGCAACATAAGGTAAGGCAACGTAAGGCATGGCAACGTAAGGCAAGGCAACGTAAGGCAAGGCAACGTAAGGCAAGGCAACGTAACGTAAGGCAACGTAATATAAGGCAACGTAAGGTAAGGCAAAGTAAGGTAAGTTAACGTAATGTAAGGCAACATTAGACAACGTAAGGTAAGGCAAGGTAAGGCAAGGCAACGTAAGGTAAGGAAACGTAAGGTAAGGCAAAGTAAGATAACGTAAGGTAAGGCAACGTAAGGTAAGGCAACATAAGGCAACGTAAGGTAAGGTAACGTAAGACAACGTAAGGTAAGGCAAAGTAAGGAAACGTAAGGTAAGGCAACGTTAGGGAAGGCAACGTAAGGTAAGGCAACGTTAGGGAAGGCAACGTAAGGGAAGGCAACGTAAGGCAACGTAAGGCAACGTAAGGCAACGTAAGGCAACGTAAGTTAAGGCAACATAAGGCAACGTATTTTAAGGCAACGTAAGGCAAGGCAACGTAAGGTAAGGCAACGTAAGGCAACGTAAGTTAAGGCAACGTAAGGCAACGTAAGGTAAGGCAACGTAAGGAAACGTAAGGTAAGGCAACGTTAGGGAAGGCATCGTAAGGGAAGGCAACGTAAGGGAAGGCAACGTAAGGCAACGTAAGGAAACGTAAGGCAACGTAAGGCAACGTAAGGTAAGGCAACGTAAGGCAACGTAAGGCCAGGCAACGTAAGGTAAGGCAACGTAAGGCAAGGCAACGTAACGTAAGGCAACGTAAGGCAAGGCAACGTAATGCAAGGCAACGTAACGCAAGGCAACGTAAGGCAACGTAAGGCAACGTAAGGCAACGTAAGGTAAGGCAACGTAAGACAACGTAAGGTAAGGCAAAGTAAGGAAACGTAAGGTAAGGCAACATTAGGGAAGGCAACGTAAGGTAAGGCAACGTTAGGGAAGGCAACGTAAGGGAAGGCAACGTAAGGCAACGTAAGGCAACGTAAGGCAACGTAAGGCAACGTAAGTTAAGGAAACATAAGGCAACGTATTTTAAGGCAACGTAAGGCAAGGCAACGTAAGGTAAGGCAACGTAAGGCAACGTAAGTTAAGGCAACGTAAGGCAACGTAAGGCAAGGCAACGTAAGGTAAGGCAACGTAAGGCAACATAAGGCAAGGCAACGTAAGGCAACGTAAGATAAGGCAACGTAAGTTAAGGCAACCTAAGGCAACGTAAGGTAAGGCAAATTAAGACAACGTAAGGTAAGGCAACGTAAGGCAAGGCAATGTAAGGTAAGGCAACGTAAGGTAAAGCAACGTAAGGCAACGTTAGGCAAGGCAACGTAAGGTAAGACAACGTAAGGCAACGTAAGGAAACGGAAGGTAAGGCAACGTAAGGGAAGGCAAAGTAAGGGAAGGCAACGTAAGTGAAGGGAACGTTAGGCAACGTAAGACAACGTAAGGCTATGTAAGGCAACGTAAGGCAACGTAAGGCAACGTAAGGTAAGGCAACGTAAGGCAACGTAAGGTAAGTCAACATAAGGCAACGTAAGGTAAGGCAACGTAAGGCAACGTAAGGCAAGGAAACGTAAGGTAAGGCAACGTAAAGCAACGTAAGGCAAGGCAACCTACGACAACGTAACGTAACGTAAGGTAAAGGCAACGTAAGGCAACGTAAGGCAAGGCAACGTAAGGCAACGTAAGGCAACGTAAGGTAAGGCAAGGTAAGGCAACGTAAGTTAAGGGAAGGTATGGTAACTTAAGGTATGGGAACGTAACGCAACGTAAGTTAAGGCAACGCAAGGTAAGGCAACGTAATGCAAGGAAACGTAAGGCAAGGCAACGTAAGGCAACTTAAGGCAACGTAAGGTAAGGCAACGTAAGGCAACTTAACGTAAGGCAACGTAAGGTAAAGGATACATAAGGCAACGTAAGGTAAGGCAACGTAAAACAAGGTAACGTAAAGTAAGGAAACGTAAGGCAACGTAAAGAAAAGCAACGTAAGGTAAGGCAACGTAAGGAAACATAAAGTAAGGGAAGGTAAGGCAACGTAAGGCAAAGTAAGGTAAGGCAACGTAAGGCAAAGAAACGTAAGGCAAGGCAACGTAAGGCAACTCAAAGCAAGGCAACGTAAGGCAACATAAGGCAACGTAAGGCAAGGCAACGTAAGGTAAGGCAAAGCAAGGCAACGTAAGGCAAGGCAACGTATGGTAAGGCAACGTAAGGCAACGTAAGGTAAGGCATCGTAAGGTAATGCAACGTAAGGCAAGGCAACGTATGGTAAGGCAACGTAAGGCAACGTAAGGTAGTGCAACGTAAGGTAATGCAACGTAAGGTAATGCAACGTAAGGCAACGTAAGGTAAGGCAACGTAGCGAAGGCAACGTAAGGCAATGTAAGGTAAGGCAACGTAAGGCAACGTAAGGCAAGGCAACCTAAGGCAACGTAAGTTAAGGCAACGTAAGGTAAGGCAACGTAAGGCAACGTAAGGTAAGGCTACGTAAGGAAACGTAAGGTAAGGCAACGTTAGGGAAGGCATCGTAAGGGAAGGCAACGTAAGGGAAGGCAACGTTAGGCAACGTAAGGAAACGTAAGGCAACGTAAGGCAACGTAAGGTTAGGCAACGTAAGGCAACGTAAGGTAAGGCAACGTAAGGCAAAGTAAGGCAAGGCAACGTAAGGTAAGGCAACGTAAGGCAAGGCAACGTAAGGTAAGGCAACGTAAGGCAAGGCAATGTAAGGTAAGGCAATGTAAGGCAACGTAAGGTAAGGCAACGTAAGGCAACGTAAGGTAAGGCAACGTAAGGCAACGTAAGGTAAGGCAACGTAAGGCAACGTAAGGTAAAGCGACGAAAGGTAAGGCAACGTAAGGCAACGTAAGGCAAGGCAACGTAAGGCAACGTAATGTAAGGCAACGTAAGGCAACGTAAGGTAAGGCAACGTAAGGTAGGGCAACGTAAGGCAAGGCAACTTAAGGTAAGGCAAAGTAAGGCAGTTTAAGGTAAGGCAGCGTAAGGTAATGCAATGTAAGGCAATGTAAGGTAGAGCCAACGTTAGGTAAGGCAACGCAAGACAACGTAAGGCAAGGCAACATAAGGTAAGGCAACGTAAGGCAACCTAATGCAAGGCAACGTAAGGTAAGGCAACGTAAGGCAACGTAAGGTAAGGCAACGTAAGTCAGCGTAAGGTAAGGCAACATAAGGTAAGGCAACGTAAGGCAACGTAAGGCAACGTAAGGTAAGGCAACGTAAGGCAACCTAATGCAAGGCAACGTAAGGTAAGGCAACGTAATGCAACGTAAGGCAAGGCAACGTTAGGCAAGGCAAAGTAAGGCAGTGTAAGGTAAGGCAACGTAAGGCAAGGCAACGTAAGGCAACGTAAGGCAGGCCAACGTAAGGTAAAGGCAACGTAAGGCAACGTAAGGCAAGGCAAAGTAAGGTAAGGCAACCTAAGGTAACGTAAGGTAAGGCAACGTAAGGCAACGTAAGGTAAAGTTAACATAAGGCAAGGCAACGTAAGGCAACATAAGGCAACGCAACGTAAGGCAACGTAAGGCAAGGAAACGTAAGGCAAGGCAACGTAAGGTAAGGCAACATAACGCAACGTAAGGCAACGTAAGGTATAGGCAACGTAAGGTAAGGCAACGCAAGGCAACGTAAGGCAAGGCAAGGTAAGGTAAGGCAACGTAAGGCAACGTAAGGCAAGGAAACGTAAGGTAAGGCAACGTAAGGCAACGTAAGGCAAGGCAACGTAAGGGAAGGCAACTAAGGCAACGTAATGCAAGGAAACATAAGGTAAGACAATGTTAGGCGACGTATGGTAATGCAACGTAAGGCAACATAAGGTAAGGCAACGTAAGGCAACATAAGGTAAGGCAACGTAAGGTAAGGCAACGTAAGGTAAGGCAACGTAGGGCAACGTAAGTTAAGGCAACATAAGGCAAGGCAACCTATAGGTAACGTAAGGCAACGTAAGGTTAAGGCAACGTAAGGCAAGGCATCTTAAGGCAACGTAAGGAAACATAAGCAAGGCAACGTAAGGCAACGTACTGCAAGGCATCGTAAGGCAACGTACTGCAAGGCAATGTAAGATAAGGCAATATAAGGCAACGTAAGGCAACCTAAGTTAAGGAAACGTAAGGTAAGGCAACGGAAGGCAACGGAAGGCAAGGTAAGGCAAGGCAACGTAAGGTAAGGCAACGGAAGGAACGTAAGGTAAGGCAACGTAAGGTAAGGCAATGTAAGGAAACGTAAGGTAAGACAACGTAAGGCAAGGCAACATAAGGTAAGGCAACTTAAGGCAACGTAAGGTAAGGCAACGTAAGGCAACGTAAGGTAAGTCAACGTAAGCCAAGGCAACGTAAGGTAAGGCAACGTAAGGTAAGGCAACGTAAGGCAACGCAACGTAAGGTAAGGCAACGTAAGGAAACGTAAGGTAAGGTAACGTATGGTAAGGCAACGTACGGCAACGTAAGGAAACGTAAGTTAAGGCAACGTAAGGTAAGTCATGGTAAGGCAACGTAAGGTAAGGCAATGTAAGGAAACTTAAGGTAAAGACAACGTAAGGCAAGGCAACGTAAGGTAAGGCAACGTAATGCAACGTAAGGTAAGGCAACGTAAGGCAACGTAAAGTAAGTCAACGTAAGGCAACGTAAGGCAAGGAAACGTAAGGTAAGGGAACGTTAGGCAACGTAAGTTAAGGCAATGTAAGGTAAGGCAACGTTAGGCAACGTAAGGTAAGGCAACGTAAGGTAAGGCAAAGTAAGGTAAGGCAACGTAAGGCAACGTAAGGCAAGGCAACGTAAGGCAACGTAAGGCAACGTAATGCAACGTAAGGCAACGTAAGGCAAGGCAACGTAAGGCAACGTAAGGCAACGTAAGGCAACGTAAGGCAAGGCATCGAAAGGCAACGTAAGGCAACGTAAGCAAGGCAACGTAAGGCAACGTACTGCAAGGCATCGTAAGGCATCGTACTGCAAGGCAACGTAAGGTAAGGCAACGTAAGGCAAGGCAACATAAGGCAAGGCAACGTAAGGTAAGGCAATGTAAGGCAACGTAAGGCAAAGCAACGTAAGGCAACGTAAGGAAACGTAAGGTAAGGCAACGTAAGGCAAGGCAACGTAAGGCAACGTAAGGCAACCTAAGGCAAGGTAACGTAAGAGAAGGCAACGTAAGGCAAGGCAACGAAAGGTAAGGCAAAGTTAGGCAAAATAAGGTAAGGCAACGTAAGGCAACGAGAGGTAAGGCAACATAAGTCAACGTAAGGTAAGGCAACGTAAGGTAAGGCAACGTAAGGTAAGGCAACGTAAGGCAACGTAAGGTAAGGCAACGTAAGGCAACGTAAGGCAACGTAAGGCAACGTAAGGCAAGGCAACTTAACGCAACGTACTGCAAGGCAACATAAGGCAAGGTAAGGCAAGGCAAAGTAAGGTACGGCAACGTAAGGTAAGGAAACGTAAGGCAACGTAAGGTAAGGCAAAGTAAGGCAAGGCAACATAAGGCAAGGCAATGTAAGGCAACGTAAGGCAACGTAAGGTAAGGCAAACTAAGGCAACGTAAGGTAAGGCAACGTAAGGCAACATAAGGCAAGGCAACGTAAGGCAACGTAAGGCAACGTAAGGTAAGGCAACCTAAGGCAACGTAAGGTAAGGCCACGTAAGGTAAGGCAACGTAAGGTAAGGCAACGTAAGGCAACGTAAGGCAAGGAAACATAAGGTAAGGCAACGTAAGGCAACGTAAGGCAAGGCAACGTAAGGTAAGGCAACATAAGGGAACGTAATGTAAGGCAACGTAAGGCAACGTAAGGCAAGGCAACTTAAGGCAACATAAGGCAACGTAAGGCAATGTAAGGCAACGTAAAGCAAGGCAACGTAAGGCTACGTAAGGAAACGAAAGTCAATGAACGGTAAGGCAACGTAAGGTAAGGCAATGTAAGGTAAGGCAACGTAAGGCAACCTAAGGCCACGTAAGGTAAGGCAACGTAAGGTAAGGCAACGTAAGGCAACGTAAGGTAAGGCAACGTAAGGTAAGGCAATGTAAGGTAAAGGCAACGTAAGGCAACGTAAGGCAACGTAAGGAAAGGCAACGTAAGGCAACGTAAGGTAAGGCAACGTAAGGCAATGCAACGTAAGGTGAGCCAACGTAAGGCAACGTAAGTTAAGGCAACGTAAGGCAACGTAAGGCAAGCAAACGTAAGTTAAGGCAACGTAAGGTAAGGCAACGTAAGGTAAGGCAACCTAAGGCAACGTAAGGTAAGGCAAAGTAAGGAAATGTAAGGCAAGGCAACGTAAGGTAAGGAAACGTAAGGCAACGTAAGGCAAGGCAACGTAAGATAAGGCAATTTTAGGCAAGGCAACGTAAGGTAAGGCAACGTAAGGCAACGTAATGTAAGGCAACGTAAGGTAAGGCAACCTAAGGCAACGTAAGGCAAGGCAACGTAAGGTAAGGCAACGTAAGGCAACGTAAGGTAAGGCAACGTAAGGCAACGTAAGGTAAGGCGACGTAAGGTAAGGCAACGTAAGGCAACGTAAGGTAAGGCAACGTAAGGTAAGGCAACGTAAGGCAAGGCAACTTAAGGTAAGGCAAAGTAAGGCAGTGTAAGGTAAGGCAGCGTAAGGTAAGGCAACGTAAGGCATTGTAAGGCAGAGCCAACGTTAGGTAAGGCAACGCAAGACAACTTAAGGCAAGGCAACATAAGGTAAGGCAACGTAAGGCAACCTAATGCAAGGCAACGTAAGGTAAGGCAACGTAAGGCAACTTAAGGTAAGGCAACGTAAGTCAGCGTAAGGTAAGGCAACATAAGGTAAGGCATCGTAAGGCAACGTAAGGCAAGGCAACGTAAGGCAACGTAATGTAAGGCAACGTAAGGCAAGGCAACGTAAGGCAGTGTATGGTAAGGCAACGTAAGGTAATGCAACGTAAGGCAACGTAAGGCAGGGCAACGTATGGTAAGGCAATGTAAGGCAAGGCAAAGTAAGGTAAGGCAACGTAAGGTAACGTAAGGTAAGGCAACGTAAGGCAACGTAAGGTAAAGTCAACATAAGGCAAGGCAACGTAAGGCAACGTAAGGCAAGGCAACGTAAGGCAACGTAATGTAAGGCAACGTAAGGCAAGGCAACGTAAGGTAAGGCAACATAACGCAACGTAAGGTATAGGCAACGTAAGGTAAGGCAACGTAAGGCAACGTAAGGCAAGGCAAGGTAAGGTAAGGCAACGTAAGGCAACGTAAGGCAAGGAAACGTAAGGTAAGGCAACGTAAGGCAACGTAAGGCAAGGCAACGTAAGGGAAGGCAACTAAGGCAACGTAATGCAGGGAAACATAAGGTAAGGCAATGTTAGGCGACGTAAGGTAAGGCAACGTAAGGCAACATAAGGTAAGGCAACGTAAGGTAAGGCAGTGTAAGGCAACGTAAGTTAAGGCAACATAAGGCAAGGCAACCTATAGGTAACGTTAGGCAACGTAAGGGTAAGGCAACGTAAGGCAAGGCATCTTAAGGCAACGTAAGGCAACTTAAGCAAGCCAACGTAAGGCAACGTACTGCAAGGCATCGTAAGGCCACGTACTGCAAGGCAACGTAAGATAAGGATATATAAGGCAACGTAATGCAACGTAAGGTAAGGCAACATAAGGTAAGGCAATGTAAGGCAACGTAAGTTAAGGAAACGTAAGGTAAGGCAACGGAAGGCAACGGAAGGCAACGGAAGGCAAGGTAAGGCAAGGCAACGTAAGGTAAGGCAACGGAAGGCAACGTAAGGTAAGGGAACGTAAGGTAAGGCAATGTAAGGAAACGTAAGGTAAGGCAACTTAAGGCAAGGCAACGTAAGGTAAGTCAACGTAAGGCAACGTAAGGCAAGGCAACGTAAGGTAAGGCAACGTAAGGCAACGTAAGACAAGGCAACGTAAGGTAAGGCAACGTAAGGCAACGTAAGGCAAGGCAACGTAAGGTAAGGCAACGTAAGGCAACGTAAGGTAAGGTAACGTATGGTAAGGCAACGTACGGCAACGTAAGGCAACGTTAGTTAAGGCAACGTAAGGTAAGTCATGGTAAGGCAACGTAAGGTAAGGCAATGTAAGGAAATTTAAGGTAAAGGCAAAGTAAGGCAAGGCAACGTAAGGTAAGGCAACGTAATGCAACGTAAGGTAAGGCAACGTAAGGCAACGTAAAGTAAATCAACGTAAGGCAACGTAAGGCAAGGAAACGTAAGGTAAGGGAACGTTAGGCAACGTAAGTTAAGGCAATGTAAGGTAAGGCAACGTTAGGCAACGTAAGGTAAGGCAACGTAAGGCAACGTAAGGTAAGGCAAAGTAAGTCAACGTAAGGTAAGGCAAAGTAAGGTAAGGCAAAGTAAGGTAAGGCAACGTAAGGCAACGTAAGGCAAGGCAACGTAAGGCAACGTAAGGCAACGTAATGCAACGTAAGGCAACGTAAGGCAACGTAAGGCAAGGCAACGTAAGGCAACGTAAGGCAACGTAAGGCAAGGCATTGAAAGGCAACGTAAGGCAACGTAAGCAAGGCAACGTAAGGCAACGTACTGCAAGGCATCGTAAGGCAACGTACTGCAAGGCAACGTAAGGTAAGGCAACGTAAGGCAAGGCAACATAAGGCAAGGCAACGTAAGGTAAGCCAACGTAAGGCAACGTAAGGCAAAGCAACGTAAGGCAAGGCAACGTAAGGCAACGTAACGAAACGTAAGGTAAGGCAACGTAAGGTAAGGCAACGTAAGGCAATGTAAGGTAAGGCGACGTAAGGCATGGCAACGTAAGGTAAGGCAAAGTAAGGCAACGTAAGGCAAGGCAACGTAATTTAAGGCAACGTAAGTCAACGTAAGGCAACGTAAGGCAAAGCAACGTAAGGTAAGTCAACGTAAGGCAACCTAAGGCAAGGTAACGTAAGAGAAGGCAACGTAAGGCAAGGCAACGAAAGGTAAGGCAAAGTTAGGCAAAATAAGGTAAGGCAACGTAAGGCAACGAGAGGTAAGGCAACGTAAGTCAACGTAAGGTAAGGCAACGTAAGGTAATGTAACGTAAGGCAACGTAAGGCAACGTAAGGTAAGGAAACGTAAGGTAAGGCAACGTAAGGCAATGTAAGGCAACGTAAGGCAAGGCAACGTAACGCAACGTACTGCAAGGCAACATAAGGCAAGTTAAGGCAAGGCAAAGTAAGGTACGGGAACGTAAGGTAAGGAAACGTAAGGTAAGGCAACGTAATGCAACGTAAGGCAAGTCAATGTAATGTATAGCAACGTAAGGCAACGTAAGGTAAGGCAACCTAAGGCAACGTAAGGTAAGGCCACGTAAGGTAAGGCAACGTAAGGTAAGGCAACGTAAGGCAACGTAAGGCAAGGCAACGTAAGGTAAGGCAACGGAAGGCAACGGAAGGCAAGGCAACGTAAGGTAAGGCAACATAAGGGAACGTAATGTAAGGCAAAGTAAGGCAACGTAAGACAAGGCAAATTAAGGCAACATAAGGCAACGTAAGGCAATGTAAGGCAACGTAAAGCAAGGCATCGTAAGGCAACGTAAGGAAACGAAAGTCAATGAACGGTAAGGCAACGTAAGGTAAGGCAATGTAAGGTAAGGCAACGTAAGGCAACCTAAGGCCACGTAAGGTAAGGCAACGTAAGGTAAGGCAACGTAAGGCAACGTAAGGTAAGGCAACGTAAGGTAAGGCAATGTAAGGTAAAGGCAACGTAAGGCAACGTAAGGCAACGTAAGGAAAGGCAACGTAAGGCAACGTAAGGTAAGGCAACGTAAGGTAAGGCAACGTAAGGCAATGCAACGTAAGGTGAGCCAACGTAAGGCAACGTAAGTTAAGGCAACGTAAGGCAACGTAAGGCAAGCAAACGTAAGTTAAGGCAACGTAAGATAAGGCAACGTAAGGTAAGGCAACCTAAGGCAACGTAAGGTAAGGCAAAGTAAGGAAATGTAAGGCAAGGCAACGTAAGGTAAGGAAACGTAAGGCAACGTAAGGCAAGGCAACGTAAGATAAGGCAATTTTAGGCAAGGCAACGTAAGGTAAGGCAACGTAAGGCAACGTAATGTAAGGCAACGTAAGGTAAGGCAACCTAAGGCAACGTAAGGCAAGGCAACGTAAGGTAAGGCAACGTAAGGCAACGTAAGGTAAGGCAACGTAAGGCAACGTAAGGTAAGGCGACGTAAGGTAAGGCAACGTAAGGCAACGTAAGGTAAGGCAACGTAAGGCAAGGCAACTTAAGGTAAGGCAAAGTAAGGCAGTGTAAGGTAAGGCAGCGTAAGGTAAGGCAACGTAAGGCATTGTAAGGCAGAGCCAACGTTAGGTAAGGCAACGCAAGACAACTTAAGGCAAGGCAACATAAGGTAAGGCAACGTAAGGCAACCTAATGCAAGGCAACGTAAGGTAAGGCAACGTAAGGCAACTTAAGGTAAGGCAACGTAAGTCAGCGTAAGGTAAGGCAACATAAGGTAAGGCATCGTAAGGCAACGTAAGGCAAGGCAACGTAAGGCAACGTAATGTAAGGCAACGTAAGGCAAGGCAACGTAAGGCAGTGTATGGTAAGGCAACGTAAGGTAATGCAACGTAAGGCAACGTAAGGCAGGGCAACGTATGGTAAGGCAATGTAAGGCAAGGCAAAGTAAGGTAAGGCAACGTAAGGTAACGTAAGGTAAGGCAACGTAAGGCAACGTAAGGTAAAGTCAACATAAGGCAAGGCAACGTAAGGCAACGTAAGGCAAGGCAACGTAAGGCAACGTAATGTAAGGCAACGTAAGGCAAGGCAACGTAAGGTAAGGCAACATAACGCAACGTAAGGTATAGGCAACGTAAGGTAAGGCAACGTAAGGCAACGTAAGGCAAGGCAAGGTAAGGTAAGGCAACGTAAGGCAACGTAAGGCAAGGAAACGTAAGGTAAGGCAACGTAAGGCAACGTAAGGCAAGGCAACGTAAGGGAAGGCAACTAAGGCAACGTAATGCAGGGAAACATAAGGTAAGGCAATGTTAGGCGACGTAAGGTAAGGCAACGTAAGGCAACATAAGGTAAGGCAACGTAAGGTAAGGCAGTGTAAGGCAACGTAAGTTAAGGCAACATAAGGCAAGGCAACCTATAGGTAACGTTAGGCAACGTAAGGGTAAGGCAACGTAAGGCAAGGCATCTTAAGGCAACGTAAGGCAACTTAAGCAAGCCAACGTAAGGCAACGTACTGCAAGGCATCGTAAGGCCACGTACTGCAAGGCAACGTAAGATAAGGATATATAAGGCAACGTAATGCAACGTAAGGTAAGGCAACATAAGGTAAGGCAATGTAAGGCAACGTAAGTTAAGGAAACGTAAGGTAAGGCAACGGAAGGCAACGGAAGGCAACGGAAGGCAAGGTAAGGCAAGGCAACGTAAGGTAAGGCAACGGAAGGCAACGTAAGGTAAGGGAACGTAAGGTAAGGCAATGTAAGGAAACGTAAGGTAAGGCAACTTAAGGCAAGGCAACGTAAGGTAAGTCAACGTAAGGCAACGTAAGGCAAGGCAACGTAAGGTAAGGCAACGTAAGGCAACGTAAGACAAGGCAACGTAAGGTAAGGCAACGTAAGGCAACGTAAGGCAAGGCAACGTAAGGTAAGGCAACGTAAGGCAACGTAAGGTAAGGTAACGTATGGTAAGGCAACGTACGGCAACGTAAGGCAACGTTAGTTAAGGCAACGTAAGGTAAGTCATGGTAAGGCAACGTAAGGTAAGGCAATGTAAGGAAATTTAAGGTAAAGGCAAAGTAAGGCAAGGCAACGTAAGGTAAGGCAACGTAATGCAACGTAAGGTAAGGCAACGTAAGGCAACGTAAAGTAAATCAACGTAAGGCAACGTAAGGCAAGGAAACGTAAGGTAAGGGAACGTTAGGCAACGTAAGTTAAGGCAATGTAAGGTAAGGCAACGTTAGGCAACGTAAGGTAAGGCAACGTAAGGCAACGTAAGGTAAGGCAAAGTAAGTCAACGTAAGGTAAGGCAAAGTAAGGTAAGGCAAAGTAAGGTAAGGCAACGTAAGGCAACGTAAGGCAAGGCAACGTAAGGCAACGTAAGGCAACGTAATGCAACGTAAGGCAACGTAAGGCAACGTAAGGCAAGGCAACGTAAGTCAACGTAAGGTAAGGCAACGTAAGGTAATGTAACGTAAGGCAACGTAAGGCAACGTAAGGTAAGGAAACGTAAGGTAAGGCAACGTAAGGCAATGTAAGGCAACGTAAGGCAAGGCAACGTAACGCAACGTACTGCAAGGCAACATAAGGCAAGTTAAGGCAAGGCAAAGTAAGGTACGGGAACGTAAGGTAAGGAAACGTAAGGTAAGGCAACGTAATGCAACGTAAGGCAAGTCAATGTAATGTATAGCAACGTAAGGCAACGTAAGGCAAGGCAACGTAAGGTAAGGCAACGTAAGTTAAGGCAACGTAAGGCAAGGCAACGTAAGGCAACGTAAGGCAACATAAGGTAAGGCAACGTAAGGTAAGGCAAAATAAGGCAAGGCAACGTAAGGTAAGCCAACGTAAAGCAACGTAAGGTAAGACAAGATATGTTAATGCAACATAAGGCAACGTAATTCAAGGCAACGTAAGGTAAGGCAACGTAAGGTAAGGCAACTTAAGGTAAGGCAACCTAAGGCAACGTATGGTAAGGCAAAGTAACGTAAGGAAAGTAAGGCAATGTAAGGCAAGGCAACGTAAGGTAAGGCAACGTAAGGCAACGTAAGGCAAGGCAACTTAAGGCAAGGCAACGTAAGGTAAGGCAACGTAAGGCAATGTAATGTAAGGCAACGTAAGGCAACGTAATGTAAGGCAACGTAAGGCAACGTAAGGTAAGTCAACGTAAGGCAACGTAAGGGAAAGCAACGTAAGGTATGGCAACGTAAGGCAAGGTAATATAAGGCAACGTAAGGTAACGTAAGGTAAGGCAGCGTAAGGTAAAATAAGGTAAGGCAACGTAAGGCAAGGCAACGTAAGGCAAGACAACGTAAGGCAACGTAAGGTAAGGCAACATAAGGTAAGGCAACGTAAGGCAAGGCAACATAAGTTAAGGCAACGTAAGGCAACTTAAGGTAAGGCAACGTAAGGCAACGTAAGGTAAGGCAACGTAAGATAAGGCAACGTAAGGCAAAGTAAGGCAAGGCAACGTAAGGTAAGCCAATGTTAGGCAACGTAAGGTAAGGCAACGTAAGGCAACGTAAGGAAACGTAAGGAAAGGTAACGTAAGGCAACGTACTGCAAGGCAAACTAAGGCAAGTCAACGTAAGGTAAGGAAACGTAAGGCAACGTAAGGCAATGCAACGTAAGGAAAGGCAACGTAAGGCAACTTAAGTTAAGGCAGCATAAGTCAACGTAATGTAAAGTCAACGCGAGGCAACGTAAGGTAAGGCAACCTAAGGCAAGGCAACGTAAGGTAAGGTAACGTAAGGTAAGGCAACGTAAGGCATGGCAACGTAAGGTAAGGCAACGTAAGGCAGCTTAAATTAATGCAATGTAAGGTAAGGCAACGTAAGGCAATGTAAGGCAATGCAACGTAAGGTAAGGCAACATAAGGCAACGTAAGGTAAAGCAACGTAAGGCAAGGTAAGCTAAGGCAACTTAAGGTAAGGGAATGTAAGGCAACGTAAGGCAAGGCAACGTAAGGCAACGTAGGCAACGTAAGGTAAGGCAAAGTAAGGTAAGGCAACGTAAGGCAACGTAAGGGAAGGCAACGTAAAGGTAAGTCAACGTAAGGCAACGTAAAGGCAAGGCAACGTAAGGTAAGGCAATGTTAGGCAACGTAAGGTAAGGCAACGTAAGGCAAAGTAAGGCAAGTCAACGTAAGGTAAGTCAACGTAAGGCAACGTAAGGCAAGGCAACGTAAGGCAAGGCAACGTAAGGCAACGTAAGGCAAGGCAACGTAAGGTAAGGCAACGTAAGGCAACATAAGGTAAGGCAACGTAAGGCAAAGTAAGGCAAGGCAACATAAGGCAAGGCAACATAAGGCAACGTAAGGAAACATAAGTCAAGGCAACGTAAGATAAGGCAACTAAAGGCAACGTAACTCAACGTAAGGTAAGGCAACCTAAGGCAACGTAAGGTAAGGCAACCTAAGGCAACGTAAGGTAAAGCAACGTAAGGCAAGGCAACGTAAGTTAAGGCAACGTAATTTAAGGCAACGTAAGGCAAGGCAACGTAAGCCAACGTAAAGCAACGTAAGGTAAAACAAGATAAGTTAATGCAACTTAAGGCTACGTAATTCAAGGCAAAGTAAGGTAAGGCAACGTAAGGTAAGGCAACTTAAGGTAAGCAACCTAAGGCTACGTAAGGTAAGGCAAAGTAACTTAAGGATAAGTAAGGCAATGTAAGGCAAGGCAACGTAAGGTAAGGCAACGTAAGGCAACGTAAGGCAAGGCAACTTAAGGCAAGGCAACGTAAGGTAAGGCAACGTAAGGTAAGGCAACATAAGGTAAGGCAACGTAAGATAAGGAAACTTAAAGTAAGGCAACGTAAGGCAACGTGAGGCAAGTCAAAGTAATTTAAGGCAACGTAAGGCAACGTAAGGCAAGGCAACGTAAGGTAAGGCAACGTAAGGCAACGTAAGGTAAGGCAAAGTAAGGCAAGGCAACATAAGACAAGGCAACGTAAGGCAAAGTAAGGAAACGTAAGGCAAGGCAACGTAAGGCAAGGCAACTTAAGGCAACGTAAGGCAACGTAAGGTAAGGCAACCTAAGGCAACGTAAGGTAAGGCAACGTAAGGCAAGGCAAAGTAAGGTAAGGCAAGGTAAGGCAACGTAAGTTAAGGCAACTTTAGGCAAGGCAATGTAAGGCAAGGCAACGTAAGGCTACGTAAGGCAAGGCAACGTAAGGTAAGGCAATGTAAGGTAAGGCAACGTAAGGTAAGGCAACGTAAGGCAATGTAAGGTAAGGCAACGTAAGGTAAGGCAACGTAAGGCAACGTAAGGCAACGTAAGTTAAGGCAACGTAAGGTAAGGCAACGTAAGGTAAGGAAATGTAAGGCAAGGCAACGTAAGGCTACGTAAGGCAAGGCAACGTAAGGCAAGGCAACGTAAGGTAAGGCAACGTATGGGAAGGCAAAGTAAGGCAACGTAAGTCAAGGCAACGTAAGTTAAAGGCAACGTAAGGCAACGTAAGGCAAGGCAACGTAAGATAAGGCAATGTAAGGTAAGTCAAATTTAGGTAAGGCAACGTAAGGCAATGTAAGGTAAGGCAACGTTAGGTAAGGCAACGTAAGGTAATGCAACTTAAGGCAAGGTAACGTAAGGTAAGGCAACGTAAGGCAACGTAATGTAAGGCAACGTAAGGCAACTTAAGATAAGGCAACGTAAGGCAACGTAATGTAAGGCAACGTAAGGAAATTTAAGGTAAGGCAACGTAAGGCAACGTAAGGTAAGGCAAAGTAAGGCAACGTTAGGTAAGGCAACGTAAGGAAAGGCAACGTAAGTCAACGTAAGGCAACGTAAGGTAAGGGAACGTAAGGTAAGGCAACGTTAGGCAATGTAAGGTAAGGCAACGTAAGGCAAGGCAACGTAAGGCAATATAAGGTAAGTCAACTTAAGGCAACGTAAGGTAAGGCAACGTAAGGCAACGTAAGGCAAAGCAACGTTGGGTAAGGCAACTCAAGGCAACGTAAGGCAAGGCAGCATAAGGTAAGGCAACGTAAGGCAACGTATGGCAAGGCAACGTAAATGTAAGGCAACGTAAGACAACGTAATATAAGGCAACGTAATGCAACGTAAGGTAAGGCAACGTAAGTCAACGTAAGGTAAGGCAACATAAGGTAAGGCAACTTAAGGCAACGTAAGGCAAGGCAACGTAAGGCAACGTAAGGTAAGGCAACGTAAGGTAAGGCAACGTAAGGTAAGGCAATATAAGGCAAGGCAACTTAAGGCAACGTAAGTTAAGGCAACGTAAGTTAAGGCAACGTAAGGCAACGTAAGGCAAGACAACGTAATGTAAGGCAGCGTAAGGTAAGGTAATGTAAGGCAACGTAAGGTAAGGAAACGTAAGGTAAGGCAACGTAAGGTAAGGCAACGTAAGGCAAAGTAAGGAGAGGCAACGTAAGGCAAGGTAACGTAAGGCAACGTAAGGCAAGGCAACGTAATGTAAGGCAACGTAAGGTAAGGCAACGTAAGGCAAGGCAACGTAAAGTAAGGCAAAGTAAGGCAACGTAAGGCAAGGCAACGTAAGGGAAGGCAACGTACGGCAACGTAAGGAAACGTAAGGCAAGGCAACGTAAGGTAAGGCAATGTAAGGTACCGTAAGGCAAGGCAACGTAATGTAAGGCAACGTAAGGTAAGGCAACGTAAGGCAAGGAAACGTAAGGCAACGTAAGGCAACATAAGGTAAGACAAAGTAAGGTAAGGCAACGTAAGGCAACGTAAGGCAAGGCAACGTAAAGTAAGGCAAAGTAAGGCAACGTAAGGCAAGGCAAGGCAACGTAAGGTAAGGCAACGTAAGGCAAGGCAACGTAAGGGAAGGCAACGTAAGGCAACGTAAGGCAACGTAAGGCAAGGCAACGTAAGGTAAGTCAACGTAAGGTAAGGCAACGTAAGGCAAGGCAACGTAAGGCAAGGCAACCTAAGGTAAGGCAACGTAAGTTAAGGCAATGTAAGGTAAGGCAACGTAAGGTAAGGCAACGTAAGGCAATGTAAGTTAAGGCAACGTTAGGTAAGAGAACGTAAGGCAACGTAAGGTAAGGCAACGTAAGGTAAGGCAACGTCAGGCAAGGCAACGTAAGGTAAGGCAAAGTAAGGCAATGTAAGTCAAGGCAAAGTAAGGTAAGGCAACGTAAGCCAACGTAAGGTAAGGCAACGTAAGTAAAGGCAACGTAAAGCAACGTAAGTTAAGGCAAGGTAAGGTAAGGCAACGTAAGGTAATGCAACGTAAGACAACGTAAAACAACATAAGTTAAGGCAACATAAAGCAACGTAAGGTAAGGAAACGTAAGGTAAGGCAACGTAAGGCAACGTAAGGTAAGGCAACGTAACGTAAGGCAACGTAAGGCAAGGCAACTTAAGGTAAGGCAACGTAAGGCAAGGCCACTTAAGGTAAGGCAACGTAAGGCAATGTAAGGAAAGGCAACATAAGGTAAGGCAACCTAAGGCAACGTAATGTAAGGCAACGTAATGCAACGTAAGGTAAGGCAACGTAAGGCAGCGTAAGGTAAGACAACATAAGGTAAGGCAACGTAAGGCAATGTAAGGTGAGGCAACGTAAGATAAGGCAACGTAAGGCATCGTAATTTAAGGCAACGTAAGGCAACGTAATGTAAGGCAACGTAAGGCAAAGTAAGGTAAGGCAACGTAAGGCAACGTAAGGTAAGACAACGTAAGGCAAGGCAACATAAGGCAAAGTAATGCAAGGCAACGTAAGATAAGGCAACGTAAGGCAACGTAAGGTAAGGCAACGTAAGGCAAGGCAACGTAAGGCAAGGCAACGTAAGGCAAGGCAACGTAAGGTAAGGCTACGTAAGGCAACGTAAGGTAAGGCAACGAAAGGCAACGTATGGTAAGGCAACATAAGGCAACGTAAGGTAAGGCAACTTAAGGCAAGGCAACGTAAGGAAACGTAAGGAAAGGTAACGTAAGGCAACGTACTGCAAGGCAAACTAAGGTAAGGCAACGTAAGGTAAGGCAACGTAAGATAAGGAAACTTAAAGTAAGGCAACGTAATGCAACGTAAGGCAAGGCAACGTAAGGTAAGGCAACGTAAGGCAACGTAAGGTAAGGCAAAGTAAGGCAAGGCAACATAAGACAAGGCAACGTAAGGCAAAGTAAGGCAACGTAAGGTAAGGCGACCTAAGGCAACGTAAGGTAAGGCAACGTAAGGCAAGGCAACGTAAGGTAAGGCAACGTAAGGCAAAGTAAGTTAAGGCAACGTAAGGCAAGGCAATGTAAGGCAAGGCAACGTAAGGCTACGTAAAGCAAGGTAACATAAGGTAAGGCAACGTAAGGTAAAGCAACGTAAGGTAAGGCAACATAAGGCAAGATATGTTAAGGCAACGTAAAGTAAGGCAACGTAAGGCAAGGCAACGTAAGGTAAGGCAACGTAAGGTAAGGCAACGTAAGGTAAGGCAACGTAAGGCAATGTAAGGTAAGGCAACGTAAGGTAAGGCAACGTAAGGCAACGTAAGGCAACGTAAGTTAAAGGCAACGTAAGGTAAGGCAACGTAAGGTAAGGAAATGTAAGGCAAGGCAACGTAAGGCTACGTAAGGCAAGGCAACGTAAGGCAAGGCAACGTAAGGTAAGGCAACGTAAGGTAAAGCAACGTAAAGTAGGCAACCTAAGGCAACGTAAGGTAAGGCAACTTATGGGAAGGCAAAGTAAGGCAACGTAAGGCAAGGCAACGTAAGGTAAAGGCAACGTAAGGCAACGTAAGGCAAGGCAACGTAAGATAAGGCAATGTAAGGTAAGGCAAATTTAGGTAAGGCAACGTAAGGCAATGTAAGGTAAGGCAACGTTAGGTAAGGCAACGTAAGGTAATGCTACTTAAGGCAAGGTAACGTAAGGTAAGGCAACGTAAGGCAAAGTAATGTCAGGCAAAGTAAGGCAATGTAAGGTAAGGCAACGTTAGGTAAGGCAACGTAAGGCAACGTAAGGCAAGGCAACCTAAGGTAAGGCAACGTAAGGCAACGTAAGGCAACGTAAGGTAAGGCAACGTAAGGTAAGGCAACGTAAGGCAATGTAAGTTAAGGCAACGTAAGGCAAGGCAACGTAAGGCAACATAAGGTAAGTCAACTTAAGGCAACGTAAGGTAAGGCAACGTAAGGCAACGTAAGGCAAAGCAACGTTGGGTAAGGCAACGCAAGGCAACGTAAGGCAAGGCAGCATAAGGTAAGGCAACGTAAGGCAACGTAAGGCAAGGCAACGTAAAGGTAAGGCAACGTAAGACAACGTAATGTAAGGCAACGTAATGCAACGTAAGGTAAGGCAACGTAAGTCAACGTAAGGTAAGGCAACACAAGGTAAGGCAACTTAAGGCAACGTAAGGCAAGGCAACGTAAGGTAAGGCAACGTAAGGCAAGGAAACGTAATGTAAGGCAACGTAAGGCAAGGAAACGTAATGTAAGGCAACGTAAGGTAAGGCAACGTAAGGTAAGGCAACGTAAGGTAAGGCAATGTAAGGCAACGTAAGGTAAGGCAACATAAGGTAAGGCAAGGTAAGGCAACGTAAGGTAAGGCAATATAAGGCAAGGCAACTTAAGGCAACGTAAGTTAAGGCAACGTAAGTTAAGGCAACGTAAGGCAACGTAAGGCAAGTCAACGTAAGGTAAAGCTGCGTAAGGTAAGGTAACGTAAAGCAACGTAAGGTAAGGCAACGTAAGGCAACGTAAGGTAAGGCAAAGTAAGGTAAGGCAACGTAAGGCAACGTAAGGCAAGGCAACGTAAAGTAAGGCAAAGTAAGGCAACGTAAGGCAAGGCATCGTAAGAGAAGGCAACGTACGGCAACGTAAGGAAACGTAAGGCAAGGCAACGTAAGGTAAGGCAATGTAAGGTAACGTAAGGCAAGGCAACGTAATGTAAGGCAACGTAATGTAAAGCAACGTAAGGTAAGGCAACGTAAGGCAAGGCAACGTAAGGTAAGGAAACGTAAGGCAAGGCAACGTAAGGTAAGGAAACGTAAGGCAAGGCAACGTAAGGTAAGGTAACGTAAGGTAAGGCAGTGTTAGGCAACGTAAGGTAAGGCAACCTAACATAAGGCAACGTAAGGCAAGGCCACTTAATGTAAGGCAACGTAATGCAACGTAAGGTAAGGCAACGTAAGGCAGCGTAAGGTAAGACAACATAAGGTAAGGCAACGTAAGGCAATGTAAGGTGATGCAACGTAAGGCAACGTAAGTTATGGCAACGTAAGATAAGGCAACGTAAGGCATCGTAAGTTAAGGCAACGTAAGGCAACGTAATGTAAGGCAACGTAAGGCAACGTAAGGTAAGACAACGTAAGGCAAGGCAACATAAGGCAAAGTAATGCAAGGCAACGTAAGATAAGGCAACGTAAGGTAAGGCAACGTAAGGTAAGGCAACGTAAGGTAAGGCTACGTAAGGCAACGTAAGGTAAGGCAACGAAAGGCAACGTATGGTAAGGCAACATAAGGCAACGTAAGGTAAGGCAACGTAAGGCAAGGCAACGTAAGGCAACGTAAGGAAACGTAAGGAAAGGTAACGTAAGGCAACGTACTGCAAGGCAAACTAAGGTAAGGCAACGTAAGGTAAGGCAACATAAGGAAAGGCAACGTAAGGTAAGGCAACGTAAGGTAAAGCAACGTAATGCAACGTAAGGCAAGGCAACGTAAGGTAAGGCAACGTAAGGCAACGTAAGGTAAGGCAAAGTAAGGCAAGGCAACATAAGACAAGGCAACGTAAGGTAAGGCAACGTAAGGCAAGGCAACGTAAGGTAAGGCAAGGTAAGGCAACGTAAGTTAAGGCAACGTAAGGCAAGGCAATGTAAGGCAAGGCAACGTAAGGCTACGTAAAGCAAGGCAACATAAGGTAAGGCAACGTAAGGTAAAGCAACGTAAGGTAAGGCAACATAAGGCAAGGTAAGGTAAGGCAACGTAAGGTAAGGCAACGTAAGGCAACGTAAGGCAAGGCAACGTAAGGCAATGTAAGGTAAGGCAACGTAAGGTAAGGCAACGTAAGGCAACGTAAGGCAACGTAAGTTAAGGCAACGTAAGGTAAGGCAACTTAAGATAAGGAAATGTAAGGCAAGGCAACGTAAGGCTACGTAAGGCAAGGCAACGTAAGACAAGGCAACGTAAGGTAAAGGCAACGTAAGGCAACGTAAGGCAAGGCAACGTAAGATAAGGCAATGTAAGATAAGGCAACGTAATGTAAGGCAAAGTAAGGCAATGTAAGGTAAGGCAACGTTAGGTAAGGCAATGTAAGGCAACGTAAGGCAAGGCAACGTAAGGTAAGGCAACGTAAGGCAACGTAAGGAAACATAAGGTAAGGCAACGTAAGTTAAGGCAACGTAAGGCAACATAAGGTAAGGCAAAGTAAGGTAAGGCAACGTAAGGCAACGTAAGGCAAGGCAACGTAAAGTAAGGCAAAGTAAGGCAACGTAAGGCAAGGCATCGTAAGGGAAGGCAACGTACGGCAACGTAAGGAAACGTAAGGCAAGGCAACGTAAGGTAAGGCAATGTAAGGTAACGTAAGGCAAGGCAACGTAATGTAAGGCAACGTAAGGTAAGGCAACGTAAGGCAAGGAAACGTAAGGCAACGTAAGGCAACATAAGGTAAGGCAAAGTAAGGTAAGGCAACGTAAGGCAACTTAAGGCAAGGCAACGTAAGGTAAGGAAACGTAAGGCAAGGCAACGTAAGGTAAGGCAACGTAAGGCAAGGCCAGTTAAGGTAAGGCAACGTAAGGCAACGTAAGGCAAGGCAACATAAGGTAAGGCAACCTAAGGCAACGTAATGTAAGGCAACGTAATGCAACGTAAGGTAAGGCAACGTAAGGCAGCGTAAGGTAAGACAACATAAGGTAAGGCAACGTAAGGCAATGTAAGGTGAGGCAACGTAAGGCAACGTAAGGTATGGCAACGTAAGATAAGGCAACGTAAGGCATCGTAAGTTAAGGCAACGTAAGGCAACGTAATGTAAGGCAACGTAAGGCAACGTAAGGTAAGACAACGTAAGGCAAGGCAACATAAGGCAAAGTAATGCAAGACAACGTAAGATAAGGCAACGTAAGGTAAGGCAACGTAAGGTAAGGCAACGTAAGGCAAGGCAACGTAAGGCAAGGCAACGTAAGGTAAGGCTACGTAAGGCAACGTAAGGTAAGGCAACGAAAGGCAACGTAAGGTAAGGCAACATAAGGCATCGTAAGGTAAGGCAACGTAAGGCAAGGCAACGTAAGGCAACATAAGGAAACGTAAGGAAAGGTAACGTAAGGCAACGTACTGCAAGGCAAACTAAGGTAAGGCAACGTAAGATAAGGCAACATAAGGAAAGGCAACGTAACATAAGGAAACTTAAAGTAAGGCAACGTAATGCAACGTAAGGCAAGGCAACGTAAGGTAAGGCAACGTAAGGCAACGTAAGGTAAGGCAAAGTAAGGCAAGGCAACATAAGACAAGGCAACGTAAGGCAAAGTAAGGAAACGTAAGGCAAGGCAACGTAAGGCAAGGCAACTTAAGGCAACGTAAGGCAACGTAAGGTAAGGCAACCTAAGGCAACGTAAGGTAAGGCAACGTAAGACAAGGCAACGTAAGGTAAGGCAAGGTAAGGAAACGTAAGTTAAGGCAACGTTAGGCAAGGCAATGTAAGGCAAGGCAACGTAAGGCTACGTAAAGCAAGGCAACATAAGGTAAAGCAACGTAAGGTAAAGCAACGTAAGGTAAGGCAACATAAGGCAAGTTAAGGTAAGGCAACG
Source organism: Phaenicophaeus curvirostris (assembly GCF_032191515.1). Classification (NCBI taxonomy): domain Eukaryota; kingdom Metazoa; phylum Chordata; class Aves; order Cuculiformes; family Cuculidae; genus Phaenicophaeus; species Phaenicophaeus curvirostris. The sequence goes on from NW_027206730.1 coordinate 518,833, forward strand.
TAAGGTAAGGCAACGTAAGGCAACGTAAGGCAAGGCAACGTAAGGTAAGGCAATGTAAGGTAAGGCAACGTAAGGTTAGGCAACCTAAGGCAATGTAAGGTAAGGCAACGTAAGGCAATGTAAGGTAAGGCAACGTAAGGTAAGGAAATGTAAGGCAAGGCAACGTAAGGCTACGTAAGGCAAGGCAATGTAAGGCAAGGCAACGTAAGGTAAGGCAACGTAAGGTAAAGCAACGTAAAGTAAGCCAAACTAAGGCAACGTAAGGTAAGGCAACTTATGGGAAGGCAAAGTAAGGCAACGTAAGACAAGGCAACGTAAGGTAAAGGCAACGTAAGGCAACGTAAGGCAAGGCAACGTAAGATAAGGCAATGTAAGGTAAGGCAACGTAATGTAAGGCAAAGTAAGGCAATGTAAGGTAAGGCAACGTTAGGTAAGGCAACGTAAGGCAACGTAAGGCAAGGAAACGTAAGGTAAGGCAACGTAAGGCAAGGCAACGTAAGGGAAGGCAACTAAGGCAACGTAATGCAAGGAAACATAAGGTAAGACAATGTTAGGCGACGTATGGTAATGCAACGTAAGGCAACATAAGGTAAGGCAACGTAAGGCAACATAAGGTAAGGCAACGTAAGGTAAGGCAACGTAAGGTAAGGCAACGTAGGGCAACGTAAGTTAAGGCAACATAAGGCAAGGCAACCTATAGGTAACGTAAGGCAACGTAAGGTTAAGGCAACGTAAGGCAAGGCATCTTAAGGCAACGTAAGGAAACATAAGCAAGGCAACGTAAGGCAACGTACTGCAAGGCATCGTAAGGCAACGTACTGCAAGGCAATGTAAGATAAGGCAATATAAGGCAACGTAAGGCAACGTAAGTTAAGGCAACATAAGGTAAGGCAACGTAAGGCAACGTAAGTTAAGGAAACGTAAGGTAAGGCAACGGAAGGCAACGGAAGGCAAGGTAAGGCAAGGCAACGTAAGGTAAGGCAACGGAAGGAACGTAAGGTAAGGCAACGTAAGGTAAGGCAATGTAAGGAAACGTAAGGTAAGGCAACGTAAGGCAAGGCAACATAAGGTAAGGCAACTTAAGGCAACGTAAGGTAAGGCAACGTAAGGCAACGTAAGGTAAGTCAACGTAAGGCAACGTAACGCAAGGCAACGTAAGGTAAGGCAACGTAAGGCAACGTAAGCCAAGGCAACGTAAGCCAAGGCAACGTAAGGCAAGGCAACGTAAGGTAAGGCAACGTAAGGAAACGTAAGGTAAGGTAACGTATGGTAAGGCAACGTACGGCAACGTAAGGAAACGTAAGTTAAGGCAACGTAAGGTAAGTCATGGTAAGGCAACGTAAGGTAAGGCAATGTAAGGAAACTTAAGGTAAAGACAACGTAAGGCAAGGCATCGAAAGGCAACGTAAGGCAACGTAAGCAAGGCAACGTAAGGCAACGTACTGCAAGGCATCGTAAGGCATCGTACTGCAAGGCAACGTAAGGTAAGGCAACGTAAGGCAAGGCAACATAAGGCAAGGCAACGTAAGGTAAGGCAATGTAAGGCAACGTAAGGCAAAGCAACGTAAGGCAACGTAAGGAAACGTAAGGTAAGGCAACGTAAGGCAAGGCAACGTAAGGCAACGTAAGGAAACGTAAGGTAAGGCAACGTAAGGCAACCTAAGGTAAGGCGACGTAAGGCAAGGCAACGTAAGGTAAGGCAAAGTAAGGCAACGTAAGGCAACGTAAGGCAAAGCAACGTAAGGTAAGGCAATGTAAGGCAACCTAAGGCAAGGTAACGTAAGAGAAGGCAACGTAAGGCAAGGCAACGAAAGGTAAGGCAAAGTTAGGCAAAATAAGGTAAGGCAACGTAAGGCAACGAGAGGTAAGGCAACATAAGTCAACGTAAGGTAAGGCAACGTAAGGTAAGGCAACGTAAGGCAACGTAAGGTAAGGCAACGTAAGGCAACGTAAGGCAACGTAAGGCAACGTAAGGCAAGGCAACGTAACGCAACGTTCTGCAAGGCAACATAAGGCAAGGTAAGGCAAGGCAAAGTAAGGTACGGCAACGTAAGGTAAGGCAACGTAAGGCAACGTAAGGTAAGGCAAAGTAAGGCAAGGCAACATAAGGCAAGGCAATGTAAGGCAACGTAAGGCAACATAAGTCAAGGCAACGTAAGGCAAGGCAACTTAAGGCAACGTAAGGCAACGTAAGGTAAGGCAAACTAAGGCAACGTAAGGTAAGGCAACGTAAGGCAAGGCAACGTAAGGTAAGGCAACGTAAGGCAACATAACGTAAGGCAACGTAAGGCAACGTAAGGTAAGGCAACCTAAGGCAACGTAAGGTAAGGCCACGTAAGGTAAGGCAACGTAAGGTAAGGCAACGTAAGGCAACGTAAGGCAAGGCAACGTAAGGTAAGGCAACGTAAGGCAACGTGAGGTAAGGCAACGTAAGGCAACGTAAGGCAAGGCAACGTAAGGTAAGGCAACATAAGGGAACGTAATGTAAGGCAACGTAAGGCAACGTAAGGCAAGGCAACTTTAGGCAACATAAGGCAACGTAAGGCAATGTAAGGCAACGTATAGCAAGGCAACGTAAGGCAACGTAAGGAAACGAAAGTCAATGAACGGTAAGGCAACGTAAGGTAAGGCAATGTAAGGTAAGGCAGCGTAAGGCAACCTAAGGCCACGTAAGGTAAGGCAACGTAAGGTAAGGCAACGTAAGGCAACGTAAGGTAAGGCAACGTAAGGTAAGGCAATGTAAGGTAAAGGCAACGTAAGGCAACGTAAGGCAACGTAAGGAAAGGCAACGTAAGGCAACCTAAGGTAAGGCAACGTAAGGTAAGGCAACGTAAGGCAATGCAACGTAAGGTGAGCCAACGTAAGGCAACGTAAGTTAAGGCAACGTAAGGCAACATAAGGCAAGCAAACGTAAGTTAAGGCAACGTAAGATAAGGCAACGTAAGGTAAGGCAACCTAAGGCAACGTAAGGTAAGGCAAAGTAAGGAAATGTAAGGCAAGGCAACGTAAGGTAAGGAAACGTAAGGCAACGTAAGGCAAGGCAACGTAAGATAAGGCAATTTTAGGCAAGGCAACGTAAGGTAAGGCAACGTAAGGCAACGTAATGTAAGGCAACGTAAGGTAAGGCAACCTAAGGCAACGTAAGGCAAGGCAACGTAAGGTAAGGCAACGTAAGGCAACGTAAGGTAAGGCAAGGTAAGGCAACGTAAGGTAAGGCGACGTAAGGTAAGGCAACGTAAGGCAACGTAAGGTAAGGCAGTGTAAGGTAAGGCAACGTAAGGCAAGGCAACTTAAGGTAAGGCAAAGTAAGGCAGTGTAAGGTAAGGCAGCGTAAGGTAAGGCAACGTAAGGCAATGTAAGGTAGAGCCAACGTTAGGTAAGGCAACGCAAGACAACTTAAGGCAAGGCAACATAAGGTAAGGCAACGTAAGGCAACCTAATGCAAGGCAACGTAAGGTAAGGCAACGTAAGGCAACGTAAGGTAAGGCAACGTAAGTCAGCGTAAGGTAAGGCAACATAAGGTAAGGCAACGTAAGGCAACGTAAGGCAACGTAAGGCAAGGCAACATAAGGCAAGGCAACATAAGGTAAGGCAACGTAAGGCAACCTAATGCAAGGCAACGTAAGGTAAGGCAACGTAAGGCAACTTAAGGTAAGGCAACGTAAGTCAGCGTAAGGTAAGGCAACATAAGGTAAGGCATCGTAAGGCAACGTAAGGCAAGGCAACGTAAGGCAACGTAATGTAAGGCAACGTAAGGCAAGGCAACGTAAGGCAGTGTAAGGTAAGGCAACGTAAGGTAATGCAACGTAAGGCAACGTAAGGCAGGGCAACGTATGGTAAGGCAATGTAAGGCAAGGCAAAGTAAGGTAAGGCAACGTAAGGTAACGTAAGGTAAGGCAACGTAAGGCAACGTAAGGTAAAGTCAACATAAGGCAAGGCAACGTAAGGCAACGTAAGGCAAGGCAACGTAAGGCAACGTAATGTAAGGCAACGTAAGGCAAGGCAACGTAAAGGAAGGCAACTAAGGCAACGTAATGCAGGGAAACATAAGGTAAGGCAATGTTAGGCGACGTAAGGTAAGGCAACGTAAGGCAACATAAGGTAAGGCAACGTAAGGTAAGGCAGTGTAAGGCAACGTAAGTTAAGGCAACATAAGGCAAGGCAACCTATAGGTAACGTTAGGCAACGTAAGGGTAAGGCAACGTAAGGCAAGGCATCTTAAGGCAACGTAAGGCAACTTAAGCAAGCCAACGTAAGGCAACGTACTGCAAGGCATCGTAAGGCCACGTACTGCAAGGCAACGTAAGATAAGGCTATATAAGGCAACGTAAGGCAACGTAAGGTAAGGCAACATAAGGTAAGGCAATGTAAGGCAACGTAAGTTAAGGAAACGTAAGGTAAGGCAACGGAAGGCAACGGAAGGCAAGGTAAGGCAAGGCAACGTAAGGTAAGGCAACGGAAGGCAACGTAAGGTAAGGGAACGTAAGGTAAGGCAATGTAAGGAAACGTAAGGTAAGGCAACTTAAGGCAAGGCAACGTAAGGTAAGGCAACGTAAGGCAACGTAAGGTAAGGCAACGTAAGGCAACGTAAGGTAAGTCAACGTAAGGCAACGTAAGGCAAGGCAACGTAAGGTAAGGCAACGTAAGGCAACGTAAGACAAGGCAACGTAAGGTAAGGCAACGTAAGGCAACGTAAGGCAAGGCAACGTAAGGTAAGGCAACGTAAGGCAACGTAAGGTAAGGTAACGTATGGTAAGGCAACGTACGGCAACGTAAGGCAACGTAAGTTAAGGCAACGTAAGGTAAGTCATGGTAAGGCAACGTAAGGTAAGGCAATGTAAGGAAATTTAAGGTAAAGGCAAAGTAAGGCAAGGCAACGTAAGGTAAGGCAACGTAATGCAACGTAAGGTAAGGCAACGTAAGGCAACGTAAAGTAAATCAACGTAAGGCAACGTAAGGCAAGGAAACGTAAGGTAAGGGAACGTTAGGCAACGTAAGTTAAGGCAATGTAAGGTAAGGCAATGTTAGGCAACTTAAGGTAAGGCAACGTAAGGCAACGTAAGGTAAGGCAAAGTAAGTCAACGTAAGGTAAGGCAACGTAAGGTAAGGCAATGTAAGGTAAGGCAACGTAAGGCAACGTAAGGCAAGGCAACGTAAGGCAACGTAAGGCAACGTAATGCAACGTAAGGCAACGTAAGGCAACGTAAGGCAAGGCAACGTAAGGCAACGTAAGGCAACGTAAGGCAACGTAAGGCAAGGCATCGAAAGGCAACGTAAGGCAACGTAAGCAAGGCAACGAAGGCAACGTAAGGCAACGTACTGCAAGGCATCGTAAGGCAACGTACTGCAAGGCAACGTAAGGTAAGGCAACGTAAGGCAAGGCAACATAAGGCAAGGCAACGTAAGGTAAGCCAACGTAAGGCAACGTAAGGCAAAGCAACGTAAGGTAATACAACGTAAGTTAATACAACGTAAGGCAATGTAAGGTAAGGCAACGTAAGGCAAGGCAACGTAAGGCAACGTAAGGAAACGTAAGGTAAGGCAACGTAAGGTAAGGCAACGTAAGGCAATGTAAGGTAAGGCGACGTAAGGCAAGGCAACGTAAGGTAAGGCAAAGTAAGGCAACGTAAGGCAAGGCAACGTAATTTAAGGCAACGTAAGTCAACGTAAGGCAACGTAAGTCAAAGCAACGTAAGGTAAGTCAACGTAAGGCAACCTAAGGCAAGGTAACGTAAGAGAAGACTGTAACATTAAATTTCCAGAGGGCTGACTTTGATCTCTTCAGCAGGCTGGTTGGTGAAGTCTCATGGGAGACAGTACTCAAGGGCAAGGGAGCCCAGGAGGGCTGGGAGCTCTTCAAAGGGGTGGTCCTAGCAGCTCAGGAGAAAGCCATCCCCGTGGTCCGGAAAAAAAGCCGGCAGGGGAGAAAGCCAGCTTGGTTGAATAGAGAGATCTTGAGGGATATCAAGAAGAAAAGAAATGTTTATGGCCTCTGGAAGAAGGGACAGGCCTCTTGGGTGGACTACAGGAGGGAAGTGAGATTGTGTAGGGAAAAAATCAGAAGGGCTAAGGCTCAGCTAGAAATTGGATTGGCCAAGTCAGTGAAAGATAACAAAAAATCTTTCTACAAATATATAAATAATAAAAGGCGGACTAGGGAGATCATACAGTCCCTATTGGACACAGAAGGGACAACAGTAACAGGGGATGAGGAAAAGGCTGAGGTACTTAATGCCTTCTTTGCCTCAGTCTTTAGTCGTAAGGAGGGTCGTTCCGCCTGTGTACAAACCCAGGAGCTAGAGGAGCAAAATGAGGCTCCCATGATCCAAGAGGAGGTGGTCAGAGCCTTGCTAGCCCGACTGGACAGTCACAAGTCTATGGGGCCGGACGGGATTCACCCTAGGGTACTGAAGGAGCTGGCGGATGTGCTGGCCAAACCCCTTTCCATCATCTTCCAACAGTCCTGGAAGACTGGGGAAGTCCCACTGGACTGGAGGCTGGCTGATGTTGTGCCCATCTACAAAAAGGGCCGCAGGGAGGACCCAGGAAACTACAGGCCTGTCAGTCTGACCTCAGTGCCAGGGAAAGTCATGGAACAGGTGATCTTGAGTGCTATCATGAAGCACATGCAAGAGAACCGGGTGATCAGGCCCAGTCAACATGGGTTCACAAAAGGCAGGTCTTGCCAGACTAACCTGATCGCCTTCTATGACAAAGTGACCCGGCTACTGGATGAGGGAAAGGCTGTGGATGTGGTCTTCCTGGACTTCAGCAAAGCCTTTGACACAGTTTCTCACAGCGTTCTGCTTGAGAAACTGTCAGCCTCTGGGCTGGACAGGCGCACACTCTCCTGGGTGGAAAGCTGGTTGGATGGCCGGGCCCAGAGAGTGGTGGTAAATGGTGTGAAATCCAGCTGGAGGCCAGTGACAAGTGGGGTTCCCCAGGGCTCAGTGCTGGGTCCAGCCCTGTTCAATGTCTTCATCAATGACCTGGATGAAGGCATCGAATGCACCCTTAGCAAGTTTGCGGATGACACTAAGCTGGGTGGAAGTGTCGATCTGCTGGAGGGTCGGGAGGCTCTGCAAAGGGATCTGAACAGGCTGGACCGCTGGGCAGAGTCCAATGGCATGAGGTTTAACAAGGCCAAATGCCGGGTCCTGCACTTGGGGCACAACAACCCTATGCAGTGCTACAGACTGGGAGAAGTCTGTCTAGAAAGCTGCCTGGAGGAGAGGGACCTGGGGGTGTTGGTTGACAGCCGACTGAATATGAGCCAGCAGTGTGCCCAGGTGGCCAAGAAGGCCAATGGCATCTTGGCTTGTATCAGAAACGGCGTGACCAGCAGGTCCAGGGAGGTTATCCTCCCTCTGTACTCGGCACTGGTGAGACCGCTCCTCGAATCCTGTGTTCAGTTCTGGGCCCCTCACCACAAGAAGGATGTTGAGGCTCTGGAGAGAGTACAGAGAAGAGCAACAAAGCTGGTGAAAGGGCTGGAGAACAGGCCTTATGAGGAGCGGCTGAGAGAGCTGGGGTTGTTTAGCCTGGAGAAGAGGAGGCTGAGGGGTGACCTCATTGCTCTCTACAACTACCTGAAAGGACGTTGTAGAGAGGAGGGTGCTGGCCTCTTCTCCCAAGTGACAGGGGACAGGACAAGAGGGAATGGCCTCAAGCTCCGACAGGGGAGGTTTAGGCTAGACGTTAGGAAAAAATTCTTTACAGAAAGGGTCATTGGGCACTGGAACAGGCTGCCCAGGGAGGTGGTTGAGTCACCTTCCCTGGAGGTATTTAAGGCACGGGTGGACGAGGTCCTGAGGGATATGGTTTAGTGTTTGGTAGGAACGGTTGGACTCGATGATCCGGTGGGTCTCTTCCAACCTGGTTATTCTGTGATTCTGAGAAGGCAACGTAAGGCAAGGCAACGAAAGGTAAGGCAAAGTTAGGCAAAATAAGGTAAGGCAACGTAAGGCAACGAGAGGTAAGGCAACGTAAGTCAACGTAAGGTAAGGCAACGTAAGGTAAGGTAACGTAAGGCAACGTAAGGCAACGTAAGGTAAGGAAACGTAAGGTAAGGCAACGTAAGGCAATGTAAGGCAACGTAAGGCAAGGCAACGTAACGCAACGTACTGCAAGGCAACATAAGGCAAGTTAAGGCAAGGCAAAGTAAGGTACGGGAACGTAAAATAAGGAAACGTAAGGCAACGTAAGGTAAGGCAAAGTAAGGCAAGGCAACATAAGGCAAGGCAATGTAAGGCAACGTAAGGAAACATAAGTCAAGACAACGTAAGGCAAGGCAACTTAAGTCAACGTAAGGCAACGTAAGTTAAGGCAACCTAAGGCAATGTAAGGTAAGGCAACGTAAGGCAAGGCAACGTAAGGTAAGGCAACGTAAGGCAACGTAAGTTGAGGCAACATAAGGCAAGGCAATGTAAGGCAACGTAAGGCAACGTAAGGCAAGGTAACTTAAGGCAACGTACTGCAAGGCAACATAACGCAACGTACTGCAAGGCAAAGTAAGGTAAGGCAACGTAAGGTAAGGAAACGTAAGGTAAGGCAACGTAATGCAACGTAAGGCAAGTCAATGTAATGTATAGCAACGTAAGGCAACGTAAGGCAAGGCAACGTAAGGTAAGGCAACGTAAGTTAAGGCAACGTAAGGCAAGGCAACGTAAGGCAACGTAAGGCAACGTAAGGTAAGGCAACGTAAGGTAAGGCAAAATAAGGCAAGGCAACGTAAGGTAAGCCAACGTAAAGCAACGTAAGGTAAGACAAGATATGTTAATGCAACATAAGGCAACGTAATTCAAGGCAACGTAAGGTAAGGCAACGTAAGGTAAGGCAACTTAAGGTAAGGCAACCTAAGGCAACGTATGGTAAGGCAAAGTAACGTAAGGAAAGTAAGGCAATGTAAGGCAAGGCAACGTAAGGTAAGGCAACGTAAGGCAACGTAAGGCAAGGCAACTTAAGGCAAGGCAACGTAAGGTAAGGCAACGTAAGGCAATGTAATGTAAGGCAACGTAAGGTAAGTCAACGTAAGGCAACGTAAGGCAAAGCAACGTAAGGTATGGCAACGTAAGGCAAGGTAATATAAGGCAACGTAAGGTAACGTAAGGTAAGGCAGCGTAAGGTAAAATAAGGTAAGGCAACGTAAGGCAAGGCAACGTAAGGCAAGACAACGTAAGGCAACGTAAGGTAAGGCAACATAAGGTAAGGCAACGTAAGGCAAGGCAACATAAGTTAAGGCAACGTAAGGCAACTTAAGATAAGGCAACGTAAGGCAAAGTAAGGCAAGGCAACGTAAGGTAAGCCAATGTTAGGCAACGTAAGGTAAGGCAACGTAAGGCAACGTAAGGAAACATAAGGAAAGGTAACGTAAGGCAACGTACTGCAAGGCAAACTAAGGCAAGTCAACGTAAGGTAAGGAAACGTAAGGCAACGTAAGGCAATGCAACGTAAGGAAAGGCAACGTAAGGCAACTTAAGTTAAGGCAGCATAAGTCAACGTAATGTAAAGGCAATGCGAGGCAACGTAAGGTAAGGCAACCTAAGGCAAGGCAACGTAAGGTAAGGTAAAGTAAGGTAAGGCAACGTAAGGCATGGCAACGTAAGGTAAGGCAACGTAAGGCAGCTTAAATTAATGCAATGTAAGGTAAGGCAACGTAAGGCAATGTAAGGCAATGCAACGTAAGGTAAGGCAACATAAGGCAACGTAAGGTAAAGCAACGTAAGGCAAGGTAAGCTAAGGCAACTTAAGGTAAGGGAATGTAAGGCAACGTAAGGCAACGTAGGCAACGTAAGGTAAGGCAAAGTAAGGTAAGGCAACGTAAGGCAACGTAAGGGAAGGCAACGTAAAGGTAAGTCAACGTAAGGCAACGTAAAGGCAAGGCAACGTAAGGTAAGGCAATGTTAGGCAACGTAAGGTAAGGCAACGTAAGGCAAAGTAAGGCAAGTCAACGTAAGGTAAGTCAACGTAAGGCAACGTAAGGCAAGGCAACGTAAGGCAAGGCAACGTAAGGCAACGTATGGCAACGTAAGGCAAGGCAACTTAAGGCAACGTACTGCAAGGCAACATAACGCAACGTACTGCAAGGCAAAGTAAGGTAAGGCAACGTAAGGTAAGGAAACATAAGGTAAGGCAACGTAATGCAACGTAAGGCAAGTCAATGTAATGTATAGCAACGTAAGGCAACGTAAGGCAACGTAAGGCAAGGCAACGTAAGGTAAGGCAACGTAAGGCAACATAAGGTAAGGCAACGTAAGGCAAAGTAAGGCAAGGCAACATAAGGCAAGGCAACATAAGGCAACGTAAGGAAACATAAGTCAAGGCAACGTAAGATAAGGCAACTAAAGGCAACGTAACGCAACGTAAGGTAAGGCAACCTAAGGCAACGTAAGGTAAGGCAACCTAAGGCAACGTAAGGTAAGGCAACGTAAGGCAAGGCAACGTAAGTTAAGGCAACGTAATTTAAGGCAACGTAAGGCAAGGCAACGTAAGCCAACGTAAAGCAACGTAAGGTAAAACAAGATAAGTTAATGCAACTTAAGGCTACGTAATTCAAGGCAAAGTAAGGTAAGGCAACGTAAGGTAAGGCAACTTAAGGTAAGCAACCTAAGGCTACGTAAGGTAAGGCAAAGTAACTTAAGGATAAGTAAGGCAATGTAAGGCAAGGCAACGTAAGGTAAGGCAACGTAAGGCAACGTAAGGCAAGGCAACTTAAGGCAAGGCAACGTAAGGTAAGGCAACGTAAGGTAAGGCAACATAAGGTAAGGCAACGTAAGATAAGGAAACTTAAAGTAAGGCAACGTAATGCAACGTAAGGCAAGTCAATATAATTTAAGGCAACGTAAGGCAACGTAAGGCAAGGCAACGTAAGGTAAGGCAACGTAAGGCAACGTAAGGTAAGGCAAAGTAAGGCAAGGCAACATAAGACAAGGCAACGTAAGGCAAAGTAAGGAAACGTAAGGCAAGGCAACGTAAGGCAAGGCAACTTAAGGCAACGTAAGGCAACGTAAGGTAAGGCAACCTAAGGCAACGTAAGGTAAGGCAACGTAAGGCAAGGCAACGTAAGGTAAGGCAAGGTAAGGCAACGTAAGTTAAGGCAACTTTAGGCAAGGCAATGTAAGGCAAGGCAACGTAAGGCTACGTAAGGCAAGGCAACGTAAGGTAAGGCAATGTAAGGTAAGGCAACGTAAGGTAAGGCAACGTAAGGCAATGTAAGGTAAGGCAACGTAAGGTAAGGCAACGTAAGGCAACGTAAGGCAACGTAAGTTAAGGCAACGTAAGGTAAGGCAACGTAAGGTAAGGAAATGTAAGGCAAGGCAACGTAAGGCTACGTAAGGCAAGGCAACGTAAGGCAAGGCAACGTAAGGTAAGGCAACGTATGGGAAGGCAAAGTAAGGCAACGTAAGGCAAGGCAACGTAAGTTAAAGGCAACGTAAGGCAACGTAAGGCAAGGCAACGTAAGATAAGGCAATGTAAGGTAAGTCAAATTTAGGTAAGGCAACGTAAGGCAATGTAAGGTAAGGCAACGTTAGGTAAGGCAACGTAAGGTAATGCAACTTAAGGCAAGGTAACGTAAGGTAAGGCAACGTAAGGCAACGTAATGTAAGGCAACGTAAGGCAACTTAAGATAAGGCAACGTAAGGCAACGTAATGTAAGGCAACGTAAGGAAATTTAAGGTAAGGCAACGTAAGGCAACGTAAGGTAAGGCAAAGTAAGGCAACGTTAGGTAAGGCAACGTAAGGAAAGGCAAAGTAAGTCAACGTAAGGCAACGTAAGGTAAGGGAACGTAAGGTAAGGCAACGTTAGGCAATGTAAGGTAAGGCAACGTAAGGCAAGGCAACGTAAGGCAATATAAGGTAAGTCAACTTAAGGCAACGTAAGGTAAGGCAACGTAAGGCAACGTAAGGCAAAGCAACGTTGGGTAAGGCAACTCAAGGCAACGTAAGGCAAGGCAGCATAAGGTAAGGCAACGTAAGGCAACGTAAGGCAAGGCAACGTAAATGTAAGGCAACGTAAGACAACGTAATATAAGGCAACGTAATGCAACGTAAGGTAAGGCAACGTAAGTCAACGTAAGGTAAGGCAACATAAGGTAAGGCAACTTAAGGCAACGTAAGGCAAGGCAACGTAAGGTAAGGCAACGTAAGGCAACGTAATGTAAGGCAACGTAAGGTAATGTAAGGTAAAGCAGCGTAAGGCAACGTAAGGTAAGGCAACGTAAGGCAAGGAAACGTAATGTAAGGCAATGTAAGGCAACATAAGGTAAGGCAACATAAGGTAAGGCAAGGTAAGGCAACGTAAGGTAAGGCAACGTAAGGTAAGGCAATATAAGGCAAGGCAACTTAAGCCAACGTAAGTTAAGGCAACGTAAGTTAAGGCAACGTAAGGCAACGTAAGGCAAGTCAACGTAAGGTAAAGCTGCGTAAGGTAAGGTAACGTAAAGCAACGTAAGGTAAGGCAACGTAAGGTAAGGCAACGTAAGGCAACGTAAGGTAAGGCAAAGTAAGGTAAGGCAACGTAAGGCAACGTAAGGCAAGGCAACGTAAAGTAAGGCAAAGTAAGGCAACGTAAGGCAAGGCATCGTAAGAGAAGGCAACGTACGGCAACGTAAGGAAACGTAAGGCAAGGCAACGTAAGGTAAGGCAATGTAAGGTAACGTAAGGCAAGGCAACGTAATGTAAGGCAACGTAAGGTAAGGCAACGTAAGGCAAGGAAACGTAAGGCAACGTAAGGCAACATAAGGTAAGGCAAAGTAAGTTAAGGCAACGTAAGGCAACGTAAGGCAAGGCAACGTAAGGTAAGGCAACGTAAGGCAAGGCAACGTAAGGTAAGGAAACGTAAGGCAAGGCAACGTAAGGTAAGGTAACGTAAGGTAAGGCAATGTTAGGCAACGTAAGGTAAGGCAACCTAACGTAAGGCAACGTAAGGCAAGGCAACGTAAGGCAACGTAAGGCAAGGCAACATAAGGTAAGGCAACCTAAGGCAACGTAATGTAAGGCAACGTAATGCAACGTAAGGTAAGGCAACGTAAGGCAGCGTAAGGTAAGACAACATAAGGTAAGGCAACGTAAGGCAATGTAAGGTGAGGCAACGTAAGGCAACGTAAGGTATGGCAACGTAAGATAAGGCAACGTAAGGCATCGTAAGTTAAGGCAACGCAAGGCAACGTAAGGTAAGACAACGTAAGGCAAGGCAACATAAGGCAAAGTAATGCAAGGCAACGTAAGATAAGGCAACGTAAGGTAAGGCAACGTAAGGTAAGGCAACGAAAGGCAACGTATGGTAAGGCAACATAAGGCAACGTAAGGTAAGGCAACGTAAGGCAAGGCAACGTAAGGCAACGTAAGGAAACGTAAGGAAAGGTAACGTAAGGCAACGTACTGCAAGGCAAACTAAGGTAAGGCAACGTAAGGTAAGGCAACATAAGGAAAGGCAACGTAAGATAAGGAAACTTAAAGTAAGGCAACGTAATGCAACGTAAGGCAAGGCAACGTAATGTAAGGCAACGTAAGGCAACGTAAGGTAAGGCAAAGTAAGGTAAGGAAATGTAAGGCAAGGCAACGTAAGGCTACGTAAGGCAAGGCAACGTAAGGCAAGGCAACGTAAGGTAAGGCAACGTAAGGTAAAGCAACGTAAAGTAAGCCAAACTAAGGCAACGTAAGGTAAGGCAACTTATGGGAAGGCAAAGTAAGGCAACGTAAGACAAGGCAACGTAAGGTAAAGGCAACGTAAGGCAACGTAAGGCAAGGCAACGTAAGATAAGGCAATGTAAGGTAAGGCAACGTAATGTAAGGCAAAGTAAGGCAATGTAAGGTAAGGCAACGTTAGGTAAGAAAACGTAAGGCAACGTAAGGCAAGGCAACGTAAGGTAAGGCAACGTAAGGTAAGGCAACGTAAGGCAACGTAAGGAAACGTAAGGTAAGGCAACGTAAGTTAAGGCAACGTAAGGCAACGTAAGGTAAGGCAAAGTAAGGTAAGGCAACGTAAGGCAACGTAAGGCAAGGCAACGTAAAGTAAGGCAAAGTAAGGCAACGTAAGGCAAGGCATCGTAAGGGAAGGCAACGTACGGCAACGTAAGGAAACGTAAGGCAAGGCAACGTAAGGTAAGGCAATGTAAGGTAACGTAAGGCAAGGCAACGTAATGTAAGGCAACGTAAGGTAAGGCAACGTAAGGCAAGGAAACGTAAGGCAACGTAAGGCAACATAAGGTAAGGCAAAGTAAGGTAAGGCAACGTAAGGCAACGTAAGGCAAGGCAACGTAAGGTAAGGAAACGTAAGGCAAGGCAACGTAAGGTAAGGTAACGTAAGGTAAGGCAATGTTAGGCAACGTAAGGTAAGGAAACCTAACGTAAGGCAACGTAAGGCAAGGCAACTTAAGGTAAGGCAACGTAAGGCAAGGCCAGTTAAGGTAAGGCAACGTAAGGCAACGTAAGGCAAGGCAACATAAGGTAAGGCAACCTAAGGCAACGTAATGTAAGGCAACGTAATGCAACGTAAGGTAAGGCAACGTAAGGCAGCGTAAGGTAAGACAACATAAGGTAAGGCAACGTAAGGCAATGTAAGGTGAGGCAACGTAAGGCAACGTAAGGTATGGCAACGTAAGATAAGGCAACGTAAGGCATCGTAAGTTAAGGCAACGTAAGGCAACGTAATGTAAGGCAACGTAAGGCAACGTAAGGTAAGACAACGTAAGGCAAGGCAACATAAGGCAAAGTAATGCAAGGCAACGTAAGATAAGGCAACGTAAGGTAAGGCAACATAAGGTAAGGCAACGTAAGGCAAGGCAACGTAAGGCAAGGCAACGTAAGGTAAGGCTACGTAAGGCAAAGTAAGGTAAGGCAACGAAAGGCAACGTATGGTAAGGCAACATAAGGCATCGTAAGGTAAGGCAACGTAAGGCAAGGCAACGTAAGGCAACGTAAGGAAACGTAAGGAAAGGTAACGTAAGGCAACGTACTGCAAGGCAAACTAAGGTAAGGCAACGTAAGATAAGGCAACATAAGGAAAGGCAACGTAACATAAGGAAACTTAAAGTAAGGCAACGTAATGCAACGTAAGGCAAGGCAACGTAAGGCAACGTAAGGCAACGTAAGGTAAGGCAACGTAAGGCAAGGCAACGTAAGGTAAGGCAACATAAGGCAACGTAAGTTAAGGAAACGTAAGGAAAGGCAATGTAAGGCAAGGCAACGCAAGGCTACGTAAAGCAAGGCAACATAAGGTAAGGCAACGTAAGGTAAAGCAACGTAAGGTAAGGCAACATAAGGCAAGGTAAGGTAAGGCAACGTAAGGTAAGGCAACGTAAGGCAACGTAAGGCAAGGCAACGTAAGGTAAGGCAATGTAAGGTACGGCAACGTAAGGTAAGGCAACGTAAGGCAACGTAAGTTAGGGCAACGTAAGGCAACGTAAGGTAAGGCAACGTAAGGCAACGTAATGTAAGGCAACGTAAGGCAACGTAAGGTAAGGCAACGTAAGGCAACGTAAGGTAAGAGAACGTAAGGCAAGGCAACGTAAGGCAATGTAAGGCAAGGCAACGTAAGGCAATGTAAGGCAAGGCAACGTAAGGTAAGGCAACGTAAGGCAACGTAAGGTAAGGCAACGTAAAGCAATGTAAGAAAACGTAAGGCAATGTAAGACAATGTAAGGTAAGGAAACATAGGGTAAGGCAACGTAAGGTAAGCAATGTAAGGCAACGTAAGTCAAGGCAACGTAAGGCGAGGCAACGTAAGATAAGGCTAACTAAGGCAACGTAAGGTAAGGAAACGTAAGGTAAGGCAAAGTAAGGCAACGTAAGGCAAGGCAACGTAAGGTAAGGAAACGTAAGGCAACGTAAGGCAAGGCAACGTAAGGTAAGGCAACGTAAGGCAACGTAAGTTAAGGCAACGTAAGGTAAGGCCACATACGGCAACGTAAGTTAAGGCAATGTAAGGTAACGTAAGGTAAGGAATGTAAGGTATGGCAACGTAAGGCAACGTAAGGCAAGGCAACGTAAGGTAAGGTAACGTAAGGTAAGGCAACGTAAGGCAAGGCAACTTACGTTAAGGCGACGTAAGGCAATGTAAGGTAGACCCAACATTAGGTAAGGCAACGCAAGGCAACGTAAAGCAAGGCAACATAAGGTAAGGCAACGTAAGGCAACGTAAGGCAAGGCAACATAAGGTAAGGCAACGTAAGGCAACGTAATGTAAGGCAACGTAAGGCAACGTAAGGTAAGGAAACGTAAGGCAACGTAAGGTAAGGCAACATAAGGCAAGGCAACCTAAGGCAACGTAAGGTAAGGCAAAGTAAGGCAACGTCAGGCAAGGCAACGTATGTTAAGGCAACGTAAGGTAAGGCAACATAAGGCAAGGCAACGTAAGGCAACGTAAGGTAAGGCAAAGTAAGGCAACGTCAGGCAAGGCAACGTAAGGTAAGGCAAAGTAAGGTAAGGCAACGTAAGGCAATGTAAGGTAAAGGCAAAGTAAGGTAAGGCAACGTAAGGTAAGGCAACGTAAGGCAACGTAAGGCAACGTAACGCAAGGCAACGTAAGGTAAGGCAACGTAAGGCAACGTAACGCAAGGCAACGTAAGGTAAGGCAACGTAAGGCAATATATGATAAGGCAACTTAAGGTAAGACAACGTAAGGCAATGTAAGTTAAGGCATCGTAAGGCAACGTAAGGTAAGGCAACGTAAGGCAACGTAAGGTAAAGGCAACGTAAGGCAAGGTAATTTAAGGCAACGTAAGGTAAGGCAAAGTAAGGCAACGTAACGTAAGGCAACGTAAGGCAACGTTAGGTAAGGCAACGTAAGGCAACGTAAGGCAACGTAAGGCAACGTAAGTTTAGGCAAACTAAGGTAAGGCAACATAACGTAAGGCAACCTAAGGTAAGGCAACGTAAGGTAAGGCAACGTAAGACAACGTATGGTAAGGCAACATACGGCAACGTAAGTTAAGGCAACATAAGGTAAGGCAACGTAAGGGAAGGCAACGTAAGGCAACGTAAGGCAACGTAAGGTAAGGCAACGTAAGGCAAGGCAACGTAAGGCAACGTAAGGCAAGGCAACGTAAGGTAAGGCAACGTAAGGCAAGGCAACGTAACGTAAGGCAATATAAGGTAAGGCAACGTAAGGTAAGGCAACGTAAGGCAATGTAAGGTAAGGCAATGTTAGGTAAGGCAACGTAAGGCAACGTAAGGTAAGGAAACGTAAGGTAAGACAATGTAATGCAACGTAAGGCAAGGAAAAGTAAGGCAAGTCAACGTAATTTAAGGCAACGTAAGGCAACGTAGGGCAACGTAAGGTAAAGCAACGAAAGGCAACGTAAGATAAGGCAACGTAAGGCAACGTAAGTTAAGAAAACGTAAGGCAAGGCAACGTAAGTCAACGTAAGGCAAGGCAAAGTAAGGTAAGGCAACGTAAGGCAACCTAAGGCAAGGCAATGTAAGGTAAGTCAACGTAAGGCAACGTAATGTAAGGCAACGTAATGCAACGTAAGGCAAGGAAACGTAAGGTAAGGCAACGTAAGGCAAAGTAAGGAAAGGCAACGTAAGGCAACGTAAGGTAAGGCAACGTAAGGTAAGGCAACGTAAGGTAAGGCAACGTAAGGCAAGGCAATGTAAGGCAAGGCAACGTAAGGTAAGGCAACGTAAGGCAACGTAAGGTAAGGCAACGAAAGGCAACGTATGGTAAGGCAATATAAGGCAACGTAAGGTAGGGCAACGTAAGGCAAAGCAACGTAAGGCAACGTAACTTAAGGCAACGTAAGGCAATGCAACGTAAGGCAACGTAAGGCAAGGCAACGTAAGGCAACGTAAGGAAACGTAAGGCAAGACAACCGAAGGAAACGTACTGCAAGGCAACGTAAGGCAACGTACGGTAAGGCAACGTAAGGCAAGGCAACGTAAGGTATGGCAACGTAAGGCAACGTAAGGCAAGGCAATGTAAGGTGAGGCAACGTAAGGCAACGTAAGGCAAGGCAACGTAAGGTAAGGCAATGTAAGGTAAGACAACGTAAGGTAAGGCAACGTAACGCAATGTAAGGTAAGGCAACGTTAGGTAAGGCAACGTAATCAACGTAAGGTAAGGAAACGTAAGGTAAGGCAACGTAAGGTAAGGAAACTTAAGGTAAGGCAGCGTAATGCAACGTAAGGAAAGGTAACGTAAGGCAAGTCAACGTAATTTAAGGCAACGTAAGGCAACGTAAGGCAACGTAAGGCAACGTAAGGCAACGTAAGTCAAGGCAACGTAAGGTAAGGCAATGTAAGGCAACGTAAGGTAAGGGAAAGTAAGGCAAGGTAACATAAGGCAAGACAACGTAAGGCAAAGTAAGAAAACGTAAGGCAAGGCAACGTAAGGCAAGGCAACTTAAGGCAACGTAAGGCAACGTAAGGTAAGGCAACCTAAGGCAACGTAAGGTAAGGCAACGTAAGGCAAGGCAACGTAAGGCAAGGCAACGTATGGTAAGGCAACGTATGGTAAGGCAACGTAAGTCAAGGCAACGTAAGGCAACTTAAGTTAAGGCAACGTAAGGTAAGGCAACGTAAGGTAAGGCAACGTAAGGTAAGGCAACCTAAGGCAAGGTAAGGTAAGGCAACGTAAGGTAAGGCAACGTAAGGCAACGTAAGGCAAGGCAACGTAAGGGAAGGAAACGTAAGGCAACATAAGGCAAGACAACGTAAGGTAAGGCAATGTAAGATAAGGCAACGTAAGGTAAAGCAACGTAAGGCTATGTAAGGTAAGGCAATGTTAGGTAAGGCAACGTAAGGCAACGTAAGGCAAGGCAACGTAAGGTAAGGCAACATAATGCAAGGCAACGTAAGGTAAGGCAACTTAAGTCAACGTAATGTAAGGCAACGTAAGGCAACGTAAGGTAAGGCAACGTAAGGCAACGTAAGTCAACTTAAGGTAATGCAACGCAATGTAAGGCAACGTAAGGCAATGTAAGGTCGAGCCAATGTTAGGTAAGGCAACGCAAGGCAAAGTAAGGCAAGGCAACATAAGGTAAGGATACGTAAGGCAACGTAAGGCAAGGCAACGTAAGGCAACGTTAATGTAAGGCAACGTAATGCAACGTAAGGTAAGGCAACGTAAGTGAACGTAAGGTAAGGCAACATAAGGTAAGGCAATTTAAGGCAACGTAAGGCAAGGCAACGTAAAGTACGGCAACCGAAGGAAACGTGATGTAAGGCAACGTAAGGTAACGTAAGGTAAGGCAACGTAATGTAAGGCAACTTAAGGCAACGTAAGGTAAGGCAACGTAAGGCAACGTAAGGTAAGGCAACCTAAGGCAACGTAAGGTAAGGCAACGTAAGGTAAGGCAACATAAGGCAAGACTACGTAAGACAAAGTAAGGAAACGTAAGGCAAGGCAACGTAAGGGAAGGCAACTTAAGGCAACGTAAGGTAACGTAAGGTAAGGCAACCTAAGGCAACGTAAGGTAAGGCAACGTAAGGAAACGTAAGGTAAGACAACGTAAGGCAAGGCAACGTAAGGCAAGGAAAAGTAAGGTAAGGCAACGTAAGGCAATGTAAGGCAAGGCAACGTAAGGTAAGGCAACGTAAGGCAACGTAAGGTAAGGCAACGTAAGGCAACGTAAGGTAAGGCAACGTAAGGCAACGTAAGGCAAGGCAACTTAAGGTAAGGCAACGTAAGGCAACGTATGGTAAGGCAACATAAGGCAACGTAAGGTAAGGCAATGTAAGGCAAAGCAACGTAAGGCAACGTAACTTAAGGCAACGTAAGGCAATGCAAGGTAAGGCAACGTAAGGCAAGGCAACGTAAGGCAACGTAAGGAAACATACGGCAAGGCAACGTAAGGCAACGTAAGGTAAGGCAACGTAAGGCAAGGCAACGTAAGGTAAGGCAACGTAAGGCAACGTAAGGTAAGGCAACGTAAGGCAAGGCAACGTAAGGCAACGTAAGGCAACGTAAGTTAAGGCAACGTAAGATAAGGCAACCTAAGCAACGTAAGAAGGCAACGTAAGGTAAGGCAAAGTAAGGCAACGTAAGGCAAGGCAACGTAAGGTAAGGCAACGTAAGGCAACATAAGGTAAGACAACGTAGGGCAACGTAAGGCAAGGCAACGTAATTTAAGGCAATGTAAGGTAAGGCAACGTAAGGTAAGGCAACGTAAGGCAATGTAATGTAAGGCAAAGTTAGGTAAGGCAACGTAAGGCAACGTAAGGTAAGGCAACGTAAGGTAAGGCAACGTAAGGTAAGGCAACGTAAGGTAAGGAAACTTAAGGTAAGGCCACGTAAATCAACGTAAGGCAAGGTAACGTAAGGCAAGTCAACGTAATTTAAGGCAACGTAAGGCAACGTAAGGCAACGTAAGGCAAGGCAACGTAAGGTAAGGCAACGTAAGGCAACGTAAGGTAAGGCAAAGTAAGGCAAGGCAACATAAGGCAAGGCAACGAAAGGCAAAGTAAGGCAACGTAATTTAAGGCAACCTAAGGCAACGTAAGGTAAGGCAATTTAAGGCAACATAAGGCAAGGCAACGTAAGGTAAGGCAACGTAAGGCAACATAAGGCAAGGCAACGTAAGCTAAGGCAATGTAAGGTAAGGCAACGTTAGGTAAGGCAACGTAAGGCAACGTAAGGCAAGGCATCGTAAGGTAAGGCAACGTAAGGCAAGGCAACGTAAGATAAGGCAACGTAAGGCAACGTAAAGTAAGGCAACGTAAGGTAAGGCAACGTAAGGCAACGTAAGTAAAGGCAACGTAACGTAAGGCAACGTAAGGCAAAGTGAGGCAAGGCAACGTAAGGTAAGGCAACGTAAGGCAACGTAAGGCAAGGCAACATAAGGCAATGTAAGGCAAGGCAACTTAAGGTAAGGCAACGTAAGGCAACGTAATGTAAGGCAACGTAAGGTAACGTTAGGTAATGCAACATAAGGCAACGTAAGGTAAGGCAACATAAAGCAAGACAACGTAAGGTAAGGCAACGTAAGGCAACATAAGGTAAGGCAACGTAAGGCAACGTAAGGTAAGGCAACGTAAGGCAAGGCAACGTAAGGTAAGGCAACGTAAGGTAAGGCAACGTAAGGCAAGGCAACGTAAGGTAAGGTAACATAAGGTAAGGCAACGTAAGGCAACGTAAGTCAACTTAAGGTAAGGCAACGTAATGTAAGGCAACGTAAGGCAATGCAAGGTAGAGCCAACGTTAAGTAAGGCAACGCAAGTCAACGTAATGCAAGGCAACATAAGGTAAGGCAACGTAAGGCAACGTAAGGTAAGGCAACGTAAGACAACATAAGGCAAGGCAACGTAAAGATAAGGCAACGTAAGGCAATGTAATGTAAGGCAACGTAATTCAACGTAAGGTAAGGCAACGTAAGTCAACGTAAGGTAAGGCAACGTAAGGTAACGTAAGTTAAGGCAACGTAAGGCAAGGCTACGTAAAGTAAGGCAACGTAAGGTAAGGCAACGTAAGGCAACTTAAGGTAAGGCAACGAATGGCAAGGCAACGTAAGGCAAGGCAACGTAAGGCAACGTAAGGCAAAGTAAGGTAAGGCAACATAAGGTAAGGCAACGTAAGGCAACGTAAGGCAAGGCAACGTAAGGTAAGGCAACGTAAGGTAAGGCAATGTATGGCAACGTAAGGTAAGGCAACGTAAGGAAAGGCAACGTAAGGCAACGTAAGACAACGTAAGGCAAGGCAACGTAAGGTAAGGTAACGTAAGGCAATGTAAGGTAAGGCAACGTAAGGTAAGGCAACGTAAGGCAACGTAAGGCAATGTAATGTAAGGCAACGTAGGGCAACGTAAGGTAAGGCAACGTAAGGCAACGTAAGGCAAGGCAACGTAAGGTAAGGCAACGTAAGGCAACGTAAGGCAAGGCAACGTAAGGTAAGGCAACGTAAGGCAACGTAAGTTAAGGCAGCGTAAGGCAAGGCAACGTAAGGTAAGGCATCGTAAGGCAACGTAAGTTAAGGCAACTTAAGGCAACGTAAGGCAAGGCAACGTAAGGTAAGGCAACGTAAGGCAACGTAATATAAGGCAACGTAAGGCAACGTTAGGTAAGACAGCATAATGTAAGGCAACGTAAGGCAATGTAAGGTAGAGCCAATGTTAGCTAAGGCAACGCAAGGCAACGTAAGGCAAGGCAACATAAGGTAAGGCAACGTAAGGCAACGTAAGGCAAGGCAACATAAGGTACGGCAACCGAAGGAAACGTAATGTAAGGCATGTAAGGTAACGTAAGGTAAGGCAACGTAAGGCAAGGCAACGTAATGTAAGGCAACTTAAGGCAACGTAAGGTAAGGCAACGTAAGGCACCTTAAGGTAAGGCAACGAACGGCAAGGCAACGTAAGATAAGGCAACATAAGGCAAGGCAACGTAAGGCAACGTAAGGTAAGGCAACGTAAGGCAACATAAGGTAAGGCAAAGTAAGGCAAGGCAACATAAGGCAAGGCAACGTAAGGCAAAGTAAGGAAATGTAAGGCAAGGCAACGTAAGGCAAGGCAACTTAAGGAAACGTAAGGCAACGTAATGTAAGGCAACTTAAGGCAAGGCAACATAAGGTAAGGCAACATAAGGCAAGACTACGTAAGGCAAAGTAAGGAAACGTAAGGCAAGGCAACGTAAGGGAAGGCAACTTAAGGCAACGTAAGGTAACGTAAGGTAAGGTAACCTAAGGCAACGTAAGGTAAGGCAACGTAAGGCAAGGCAACGTAAGGTAAGGCAACGTAAGGCAACGTAAGGTAAGGCAACGTAAGGTAAGGCAACGTAAGATAAGGCAACGTAAGGCAAGGCAACGTAAGGCAACGTAAGGCAACGTAAGTTTAGGCAACGTAAGGTAAGGCAACGTAAGGTAAGGCAACGTAAGGTAAGGCAACGTAAGGCAATGTAAGGTAAGGCAACGTTAGGTAAGGCAACGTAAGGCAACGTAAGGTAAGGAAACGTAAGGTAAGGCAACGTAAGGTAAGGAAACTTAAGGTAAGGCAACTTAATGCAACGTAAGGCAAGGTAACGTAAGGCAAAGTAAGGCAAGGCAACGTAAAGTAAGGCAACGTAAGGAAACGTAAGGAAAGGCAACATAAGGTAAGTCAACGTAAGGCAACGTAATGTAAGGCAACGTAATGCAACGTAAGGTAAGGGAACGTAAGGCAACGTAATGTAAGGCAACGTAAGGCAACGTAATGTAAGGCAACGTAATGCAATGTAAGGTGAGGCAACGTAAGCCAACGTAATGTAAGGCAACGTAAGGCAACTTAAGGTAAGACAACGTAAGGCAAGGCAACGTAAGGCAACGTAAGACAACGTAAGGTAAGGCAACGTAAGGCAACGTAAGGTAAGGCAAAGTAAGGCAAGGCAACATAAGGCAAGGCAACGAAAGGCAAAGTAAGGTAACGTAAGTTAAGGCAACCTAAGGAAACGTAAGGTAAGGCAAAGGAAGGCAACGTAAGGCAAGGCAACATTAGGTAAGGCAACGTAAGGCAACGTAAGGGAAGGCAACGTAAGGAAAGGCAACGTAAGGCAAGGCAACGTAAAGTAAGGCAACGTAAGGCAACGTAATGTAAGGCAACGTAAGGTAAGGCAACGTAAGGCAACGTAAGTTAAGGCAACGTAACGTAAGGCAACGTAAGGCAAAGTGAGGCAAGGCAACGTAAGGTAAGGCAACGTAAGGCAACGTAAGGCAAGGCAACGTAAGGCAACGTAAGGCAAGGCAACGTAAGGCAACGTAAGGCAAGGCAACTTAAGGTAAGGCAACGTAAGGCAACGTAATGTAAG
The DNA here is from genome assembly GCF_032191515.1 of Phaenicophaeus curvirostris. Lineage (NCBI taxonomy): Eukaryota > Metazoa > Chordata > Aves > Cuculiformes > Cuculidae > Phaenicophaeus > Phaenicophaeus curvirostris. Next base: position 542,542 of record NW_027206730.1, read on the forward strand.
GCAACGTAAGGCAACGTTAGGTAAGGCAACGTAAGGCAACGTAAGTCAAGGCAACGTAAGTTAAGGCAATGTAAGGCAAGGCAACGTAAGGTAAGGCAACGTAATGTAAGGCAACGTAAGGCAATGTAAGGTAGAGCCAACGTTAAGTAAGGCAACATAAGGCAACATAAGGTAAGGCAACGAAAGGCAGCGTAAGGTAAGGCAACGTAAGGCAACATAAGGTAAGGCAACGAAAGGCAACGTAAGGTAAGGCAACGTAAGGCAAGGCAACATAAGGTAAAGGAAACGTAATGTAAGGCAACGTAAGGCAATGTAAGGTAGAGCTAACGTTAAGTAAGGCAACGCAAGGCAACGTAAGGCAAGGCAACATAAGGTAAGGCAACGTAAGGCAAGGCAACGTAAAGATAAGGCAACGTAAGGCAACTTAAGGTAAGACAACGTAAGGCAAGGCAACGTAAGGCAACGTAAGGCAAGGAAACGTAAGGTAAGGCAACGTACGGCAATGTAAGGCAAGGCAACGTAAGGTAAGGCAACGTAAGGCAAGGCAACGTAAGGCAACGTAAGGCAACGTAAGGTAAGGCAACGTAAGGCAACGTTAGGTAAGGCAACGTAAGGCAACGTAAGTCAAGGCAACATAAGTTAAGGCAATGTAAGGTAAGGCAACGTAAGGCAAGGCAACGTAAGGTAAGGCAACGTAATGTAAGGCAACGTAAGGGAATGTAAGGTAGAGCCAACGTTAAGTAAGGCAACGCAAGGCAACGTAAGGCAAGGCAACATAAGGCAACTTAAGGTAAGGCAACGAAAGGCAACGTAAGTTAAGGCAACGTAAGGCAACATAAGGTAAGGCAACGAAAGGCAACGTAAGGTAAGGCAACGTAAGGCAAGGCAACGTAAGGTAAAGGCAACGTAATGTAAGGCAACGTAAGGCAATGTAAGGCAAGGCAACATAAGGTAAAGGAAACGTAATTTAAGGCAACGTAAGGCAATGTAAGGTAGAGCTAACGTTAAGTAAGGTAACGCAAGGCAACGTAAGGCAAGGCAACATAAGGTAAGGCAACGTAAGGCAAGGCAACGTAAAGATAAGGCAACGTAAGGCAACTTAAGGTAAGACAACGTAAGGCAAGGCAACGTAAGGCAACGTAAGGCAAGGAAAAGTAAGGTAAGGCAACGTACGGCAATGTAAGGCAAGGCAACGTAAGGTAAGGCAACGTAAGGCAAGGCAACGTAAGGCAACGTAAGGCAACGTAAGGTAAGGCAACGTAAGGCAACGTAAGGTAAGGCAAAGTAAGGCAAGGCAACATAAGGCAAGGCAACGAAAGGCAAAGTAAGGTAACGTAAGTTAAGGCAACCTAAGGCAACGTAAGGTAAGGCAACTTAAGGCAAGGAAACGTAAGGTAAGGCAAAGTAAGGCAAAGTAAGGCAAGGCAACGTAAGGTAAGGCAACGTAAGGCAACGTAAGGCAAGGCAACGTAAGGTAAGGCAATGTAAGGTAAGGCAACCTAAGGTAAGGCACGTAAGGCAATGTAAGGTAAGGCAACGTTAGGTAAGGCAACGTAAGGCAACGTAAGGCAAGGCAACGTAAGGAAAGGCAACGTAAGGCAAGGCAACGTAAAGTAAGGCAACGTAAGGCAACGTAAGGTAAGGCAACGTAAGGTAAGGCAACGTAAGGCAACGTAAGTTAAGGCAACGTAACGTAAGGCAACGTAAGGCAAAGTGAGGCAAGGCAACGTAAGGTAAGGCAACGTAAGGCAACGTACAGGCAAGGCAACGTAAGGCAACGTAAGGGAAGGCAGCTTAAGGTAAGGCAACGTAAGGCAACGTAATGTAAGGCAACGTAAGGCAACATTTGGTAAGGCAATGTAAGGCAACGTAAGTCAAGGCAACGTAAGTTAAGGCAACGTAAGTTAAGGCAACGTAAGGCAAGGCAACGTAAGGTAAGGCAACATAAGGCAACGTAAGGTAAGGCAACGTAAGGCAAGGCAACGTAAGGTAAGGTAACATAAGGTAAGGCAACGTAAGGCAACGTAAGTCAACTTAAGGTAAGGCAACGTAATGTAAGGCAACGTAAGGCAATGTAAGGTAGAGCCAACGTTAAGTAAGGCAACGTAAGTCAAGGCAACATAAGGTAAGGCAACGTAAGGCAAGGCAACGTAAAGATAAGGCAACGTAAGGCAATGTAATGTAAGGCAACGTAATGCAACGTAAGGTAAGGCAACGTAAGTCAACGTAAGGTAAGGCAACATAAGGTAAGGCAACGTAAGGGAACGTAATGTAAAGGCAACGTAATGTAACGTAAGGTAAGGCAACGTAAGGCAAGGCAACGTAATGTAAGGCAACGTAAGGCAACGTAAGGTAAAGGCAAAGTAAGGCAACTTAAGGTAAGGCAACGAACGGCAAGGCAACGTAAGGCAAGGCAACGTAAGGCAATGTAAGGCAAAGTAAGGTAAGGCAACATAAGGTAAGGCAACGTAAGGCAACGTAAGGCAAGGCAACGTAAGGTAAGGCAACGTAAGGCAACGTAAGGTAAGACAACGTAAGGCAAGGCAACGTAAGGCAACGTAAGGTAAGGAAACGTAAGGTAAGGCAACGTAAGGTAAGGAAACTTAAGGTAACGCAACGTAAGATGAGGCATCGTAAGATAAGGCAACATAAGGCAAGGCAACATAATCAACGTAAGGTAAGGCAACGTAAGGCAAAGTAAGGTAAGGCAACGTAAGGTAAGGCAATGCAAGGCAACGTAAGGTAAGGCAACTTAAGGCAACGTAAGGCAACGTAAGTTAAGGCAACCTAAGGCAACGTAAGGTAAGGCAACTTAAGGCAAGGAAACGTAAGGTAAGGCAAAGTAAGGCAAAGTAAGGAAAGGCAACTTAAGGTAAGGCAACGTAAGGAAACGTAAGGCAAGGCAACGTAAGGTAAGGCAATGTAAGGTAAGGCAACCTAAGGTAAGGCAACGTAACGCAATGTAAGGTAAGGCAACGTTAGGTAAGGCAACGTAAGGCAACGTAAGGCAAGGCAACCTAAGGAAAGGCAACGTAAGGCAAGGCAACGTAAAGTAAGGCAACGTAAGGCAACGTTATGTAAGGCAACGTGAGGTAAGGCAACGTAAGGCAACGTAAGTTAAGGCAACGTAACGTAAGGCAACGTCAGGCAAAGTGAGGCAAGGCAACGTGAGGTAAGGCAACGTAAGGCAACGTAAGGCAAGGCAACGTAAGGCAACGTAAGGCAAGGCAACTTAAGGTAAGGCAACGTAAGGCAACGTAATGTAAGGCAACGTAAGGCAACGTTAGGTAAGGCAACGTAAGGCAACGTAAGTCAAGGCAACGTAAGTTAAGGCAATGTAAGGTAAGGCAACGTAAGGCAAGGCAACGTAAGGTAAGGAAACGTAATGTAAGGCAACGTAAGGGAATGTAAGGTAGAGCCAACGTTAAGTAAGGCAACGCAAGGCAACGTAAGTCAAGGCAACATAAGGCAACTTAAGGTAAGGCAACGAAAGGCAACGTAAGTTATGGCAACGTAAGGCAACATAAGGTAAGGCAACGAAAGGCAACGTAAGGTAAGGCAACGAAAGGCAACGTAAGGTAAGGCAACGTAAGGCAAGGCAACGTAAGGTAAAGGCAACGTAATGTAAGGCAACGTAAGGCAATGTAAGGTAGAGCCAACGTTAAGTAAGGCAACGCAAGGCAACGTAAGGCAAGGCAACATAAGGTAAGGCAACGTAAGGCAACGTAAAGGCAAGGCAACGTAAAGATAAGGCAACGTAAGGCAATGTCATGTAAGGCAACGTAATGCAATGTAAGGTAGAGCCAACGTTAAGTAAGACAACGTAAGTCAACGTAAGGTAAGGCAACATAAGGTAAGGCAACGTAAGGCAACGTAATGTAAAGGCAACATAAGGCAACGTAAGGTAAGGCAACGTAAGGCAACTTAAGGTAAGGCAACGAACGGCAAGGCAACGTAAGGCAAGGCAACGTAAGGCAACGTAAGGCAAAGTAAGGTAAGGCAACATAAGGTAAGGCAACGTAAGGCAACGTAAGGCAACGTAAGGCAAGGCAACATAAGGCAACGTAACGTAAGGCAACGTAAGGCAACGTCAGGCAAGGCAACGTCAGGCAAGGCAACGTAAGGTAAGGCAACGTAAGGTAAGGCAACGTAAGGTAAGGCAACGTAAGGCAACGTAAGGCAACGTAAGGCAAGGCAACGTAAGGTAAGGCAACGTAAGGCAATGTAAGGTAAGGCAACGTAAGGTAAGGCAACGTAAGTTAAGACAACGTAAGGCAATGTAAGGTAAGGCATCGTAAGGCAACGTAAGGTAAGGCAACATAAGGCAATGTAATGTAAGGCAACGTAAGGCAACGTAAGGTAAGGCAACGTAAGGCAACGTAAAGCAAGGCAACGTAAGGTAAGGCAACGTAAGGCAACGTAAGTTAAGGCAACGTAAGGCAAGGCAACGTAAGGTAAGGCAACGTAAGGCAAGGCAACGTAAGTTAAGGCAACGTAAGGCAGCGTAAGGCTAGGCAACGTAAGGTAAGGCAACGTAAGGCAACGTAATGTAAGGCATCGTAAGGCAACGTTAGGTAAGGCAACGTAAGGCAACGTAAGTCAAGGCAACGTAAGGCAACGTTAGGCAACGTAATGTAAGACAACGTAAGGCAACATAAGGCAAGGTAACATAAGGTAAGGCAACGTAAGGCAACGTAAGTCAACTTAATGTAAGGCAACTTAATGTAAGACAACGTAAGGCAACGTAAGGCAAGGCAACGTAAGGTAAGGCAACGTAAGGCAACATAAGGTAAGGCAACGTAAGGCAACGTAAGGCAAGGCAACGTAAGGTACGGCAACCGAAGAAAACGTAATGTAAGGCAACGTAAGGTAACGTAAGGTAAGGCAACGTAAGGCAAGGCAACGTAATGTAAGGCAACTTAAGGCAACGTAAGGTTGGGCAACGTAAGATAAGGCAACATAAGACAAGGCAACGTAAGGCAACGTAAGGTAAGGCAACGTAAGGCAACGTAAGGGAAAGGCTACGTAAGGTAAGGCAACGTATGGCAACGTAAGTCAAGGCAACGTAAGGTAAGGCAACGTAAGGCAATGTAAGGTAAGGCAAAGTAAGGCAAGGCAACATAAGGCAAGGCAACGTAAGGCAAAGTAAGGAAACGTAAGGCAAGGCAACGTAAGGCAAGGCAACTTAAGGCAACGTAAGCAACGTAAGGCAAGGCAACCTAAGGCAACGTAAGGTAAGGCAACTTAAGGCAAGGCAACGTAAGGTAAGGCAACATAAGGCAAGACTACGTAAGGCAAAGTAAGGAAACGTAAGGCAAGGCAAAGTAAGGCAAGGCAACTTAAGGCAACGTAAGGTAAGGCAACCTAAGGAAACGTAAGGTAAGGCAACGTAAGGCAAGGCAACGTAAGGTAAGTCAACGTAAGGCAACGTAATGTAAGGCAACGTAATGCAACGTAAGGTAAGACAACGTAAGATAAGGGAACGTAAGGCAACGTAAGGCAAGGCAACGTAAGGTAAGGCAATGTAAGGTAAAGCAACGTAAGGTAAGGCAACGTAAGGCAATGTAAGGTGAGGCAACGTAAGCCAACGTAATGTAAGGCAACGTAAGGCAAGGCAACATAAGGCTACGTAAGGCAAGGCAACGTAAGGTAAGGCAACGTAAGGCAAGGCAACGTAAGGCAACGTAAGGCAACGTAAGTTAAGGCAACGTAAGGCAACGGAAGGTAAGGCAAAGTAAGGCAAGGCAACATAAGGCAAGGCAACGAAAGGCAAAGTAAGGCAACGTAAGGCAAGGCAACGTAAGGTAAGGCAACGTAAGGCAACGTAAGGCAAGGCAACGTAAGGCAACGTAAGGTAAGGCAACGTAAGGCAATGTAAGGTAAGGCAACGTTAGGTAAGGCAACGTAAGGCAACGTAAGGTAAGGAAACGTAAGGTAAGGCAACGTAAGGTAAGGAAACTTAAGGTAAGGCCACGTAAAGCAACGTAAGGCAAGGTAACGTAAGGCAAGTCAACGTAATTAAAGGCAACGTAAGGCAACGTAAGGCAACATAACGCAAGGCAACGTAAGGTAAGGCAACGTAAGGCAACGTAAGGAAACGTAAGGCAAGGCAACGTAAGGCAAGGCAACTTAAGGCAACGTAAGGCAACGTAAGTTAAGGCAACTTAAGGCAACGTAAGGTAAGGCAACTTAAGGCAAGGAAACGTAAGGTAAGGCAACGTAAGGCAACGTAAGGCAAGGCAACGTAAGGTAAGGCAATGTAAGGTAAGGCAATCTAAGGTAAGGCAACATAAGGTAAGGCAACGAAAGGCAACGTAAGGTAAGGCAACGTAAGGCAAGGCAACGTAAGGTATGGTAACATAAGGTAAGGCAACTTAAGTCAACTTAAGGTAAGGCAACGTAATATAAGGCAACGTAAGGCAATGTAAGGTAGAGCCAACGTTATGTAAGACAACGCAAGGCAACGTAAGGCAAGGCAACATAAGGTAAGGCAACGTAAGGCAACGTAAGGCAAGGCAACGTAAAGATAAGGCAACGTAAGGCAACGTAATGTAAGGCAACGTAATGCAACGTAAGGTAAGGCAACGTAAGTCAACGTAAGGTAAGGCAACATAATGTAAGGCAACGTAGGGCAACGTAATGTAAGGCAACGTAAGGTAACGTAAGGTAAGGCAACGTAAGGCAAGGCAACGTAATGTAAGGAAACGTAAGGCAAAGTAAGGTAAGGCAACGTAAGGCAACTTAAGGTAAGGCAACGAACGGCAAGGCAACGTAAGGCAAGGCAACGTAAGGCAACGTAAGGCAAAGTAAGGTAAGGCAACATAAGGTAAGGCAACGTAAGGCAACGTAAGGCAAGGCAACGTAAGGTAAGGCAACGTAAGGCAACGTAAGGTAAGGCAACGTAAGGCAACGTAAGGCAAGGCAACGTAAGGTTAGGCAACGTAAGGTAAGGCAATGTAAGGCAACGTAAGGTAAGGCAATGTAAGGACACGTAAGGTAAGGCATCGTAAGATAAGGCAACATAAGGCAAGGCAACATAAGGCAACGTAAGGCAAGGCAACGTAAGGCAACGTAAGGCAACGTAAGTTAAGGCAACGTAAGGCAACGTAAGGGAGAGCAAGTAAGGCAAGGCAACATAAGGCAAGGCAACGAAAGGCAAAGTAAGGCAACGTAAGGCAAGGTAACGTAAGGTAAGGCAACGTAAGGCAATGTAAGGTAAGGCATCGTAAGGCAACGTAAGGTAAGGCAACGTAAGGCAATGTAATGTAAGGCAACGTAAGGCAACGTAAGGCAAGGCAACGTAAGGCAACGTTAGGCAACGTAATTTAAGACAACGTAAGGCAACATAAGGCAAGGTAACATAAGGTACGGCAACGTAATGCAACGTAAGTCAACTTAAGGTAAGGCAACGTAAGGCAATGTAAGGTAGAGCCTATTTTAGGTAAGGCAACGCAAGGCAACGTAAGGCAAGGCAACATAAGGTAAGGAAACGTAAGGCAACGTAATGTAAGGCAACGTAAGTGAACGTAAGGTAAGTCAACATAAGGTAAGGCAACTTAAGGCAACGTAAGGCAAGGCAACGTAAGGTACGGCAACCGAAGGCAACGTAATGTAAGGCAACGTAAGGTAACGTAAGGTAAGGCAACGTAAGGCAAGGCAACGTAATGTAAGGCAACGTAAGGCAACGTAAGGTAAGGCAACGTAAGGCAACTTAAGATAAGGCAACGAACGGCAAGGCAACGTAAGGCAACGCAACGAAAGGCAACGTAAGGCAACGTAAGATAAGGCAACGTAAGATAAGGCAACATAAGGCAAGGCAACGTAAGTTAAGGCAACGTAAGGTAAGGCAACGTAAGGCAACGTAAGGCAAAGGCAACGTAAGGTAAGGCAAGTTAAGGCAACGTAAGGTAAGGCAATATAAGGTAAGGAAACGTAAGGCAACGTAAGGAAATGTAAGGCAAGGCAACGTAAGGTAAGGCAACGTAAGGCAACGTAAGGTAAGGCAAAGTAAGGCAAGGCAACATAAGGCAAGGCAACGTAAGGCAAAGTAAGGAAACGTAAGGCAAGGCAACGTAAGGCAAGGCAACTTAAGGCAACGTAAGGGAACGTAAGGCAACGCAACCTAAGGCAACGTAAGGTAAGGCAACTTAAGGCAAGGCAACGTTATGTAAGGCCACATAAGGCAAGACTACGTAAGGCAAAGTAAGGAAACGTAAGGCAAGGCAACTTAAGGCAACGTATGCAACGTAAGGCAACCTAAGGAAACGTAAGTTAAGGCAACGTAAGGTAAGGCAACGTAAGGCAACGTAAGGTAAGGCAACGTAAGGTAAGGCAACGTAAGGCAAGGCAACGTAAGGCAACTTAAGGCAACGTAAGTTAAGGCAACGTAAGGTAAGGCAATGTAAGGTAAGGCAAAGTAAGGTAAGGCAAAGTAAGGTAAGGCAACGTAAGGCAATGTAAGGTAAGGCAACGTTAGGTAAGGCAACGTAAGTCAACGTAATGTAAGGAAACGTAAGGTAAGGCAACGTAAGGAAAGGAAACTTAAGGTAAGGCAACTTAATGCAACGTAAGGCAAGGTAACGTAAGGCAAGGCAACGTAAGGCAACGTAAGGTAAGGCAACGTAAGGCAATGTAAGGTAAGGCAACGTTAGGTAAGGCAACGTAAGTCAACGTAATGTAAGGAAACGTAAGGTAAGGCAACGTAAGGTAAGGAAACTTAAGGTAAGGCAACCTAAGGAAACGTAAGTTAAGGCAACGTAAGGCAAGGCAACGTAAGGTAAGGCAACGTAAGGCAACGTAAGGTAAGGCAACGTAAGGTAAGGCAACGTAAGGCAAGGCAACGTAAGGCAACGTTAGGTAAGGCAACGTAAGTCAACGTAATGTAAGGAAACGTAAGGAAAGGCAACATAAGGTAAGTCAACGTAAGGCAACGTAATGTAAGGCAACGTAATGCAACGTAAGGTAAGGGAACGTAAGGCAACGTAATGTAAGGCAACGTAAGGTAAGGAAACGTAAGGTAAGGAAACGTAATGCAACGTACGGTAAATAAACGTAATGTAAGGCAACGTAAGGCAACGTAAGGTAAGGCAAAGTAAGGCAAGGCAACATATGGCAAGGCAACATAATGCAAGGCAACGTAAGGCAACGTAAGGAAACGTAAGGCAAGGCAACGTAAGGCAAGGCAACTTAAGGCAACGTATGGCAACGTAAGGTAAGGCAACCTAAGGAAACGTAAGGTAAGGCAACGTAAGGCCAGGCAACGTAAGGTAAGGCAACGTAAGGCAACGTAAGGCAAGTCAACGTAAGGTAACGTAAGGCAACGTAAGGTAAGGCAACGTAAGGCAACGTAAGGTAAGGCAACGTAAGGCAACGTAAGGTAAGGCAACATATGTTAAGGCAACATAATGCAACGTAAGGCATGGCAACGTAAGGTAAGTCAACGTAAGGTAAGGCAACGTAAGGTAAGGTAAAGTAAGGCAACGTAAGGCAAGGCAACGTAAGGTAAGGCAACGTAAGTAAAAGGCAATGTAAGGTAAGGCAACGTAAGGTAAGGCAACGTAAGGCAATGTAAGTTAAGGCAACGTTAGGTAAGGTAACGTAAGGCAACGTATGGTAAGGCAACGTAAGGTATGGCAATGTAAGGTAAGGCAACGTAAGGTAAGACAACGTAGGGCAATGTAAGGTAAGGCAAAGTAAGGCAACGTAAGGCAAGGCAACGTATGGTAAGGCATCGTAAGGCAACGTAAGTCAAGGCAATGTAAGGCAACGTAAGGCAACGTAAGGTAAGGAAACGTAAGGTAAGGCAACGTAAGGCAATGTAAGGTAAGGCAACGAAAGGCAACTAATGGTAAGGCAACATAAGGCAACGTAAGGTAAGGCAACGTAAGGCAAGGCAACATAAGGCAACATAATTTAGGGCAACGTAAGGTAAGGCAACGTAAGTCAACGTAAGGCAAGGCAACGTATAGGTAAGGAAAGGTAAGGTAAGGCAACGTAAGAGAAGGCGACGTAAGGCAACGTAAGGCAACGTAAGGTAAGTCAACATAAGGCAAGGCAACGTAAGGCAACTTAAGTTAAGGCAACGTAAGATAAGGTAACGTAAGGCAACGTAAGGTAAGGCAACGTATAACAACGTGAGGCAAGGCAACGTAAGGTAAGGCAACGTAAGGCTACGTAAGACAAGGCAACGTAAGGTAAGGCAACGTAAGGCAACGTAAGGCAATGTAAGACAACGTAAGGTAAGGAACATAAGGTAAGGCAACGTAAGGTAAGCAATGTAAGGCAACGTAAGGCAAGGCAACGTAAGGCAAGGCAACGTAAGTTAAGGCAACGTAAGGTAAGGCAACGTAAGGCAAGGCAACGTAAGGCAACGTAAGGGAAGGCAACGTAAGCCAACGTAAGGCAAGGCAACTTAAGGAAAGGCAACGTAATGCAACGTATAGCAAGGCAACGTAAAGCAAGCCAAGACAAGGCAACATAAAGCAAGGCAACGTAAAGCACGGCAACGTAAAGCAAGCCAAGACAAGGCAACATAAATCAAGGCAACGTAAAGCAAGGCAACGTAAAGCAAGCCAAGACAAGGCAACATAAATCAAGGCAACGTAAAGCAAGGCAACGTAAAGCAAGCCAAGACAAGGCAACATAAAGCAAGGCAACGTAAAGCAAGGCAACGTAAAGCAAGCCAAGACAAGGCAACATAAAGCAAGGCAACGTAAAGCAAGGCAACGTAATGCAAGCCAAGACAAGGCAACATAAAGCAAGGCAACATAAAGCAAGGCAACGTAAAGCAAGGCAACGTAATGCAAGCCAAGACAAGGCAACATAAAGCAAGGCAACATAAAGCAAGGCAACGTAAAGCAAGGCAACGTAATGCAAGCCAAGACAAGGCAACATAAAGCAAGGCAACATAAAGCAAGGCAACGTAAAGCAAGGCAACGTAATGCAAGCCAAGACAAGGCAACATAAAGCAAGGCAACATAAAGCAAGGCAACGTAAAGCAAGGCAACGTAAAGCAAGCCAAGCCAAGGCAACATAAAGCAAGGCAACGTAAGGCAAGCCAAGGCAACGTAAGGCAAGCCAAGGCAACGTAAGGCAAGGCAACGTAAGGCAAGGCAACGTAAGGCAAGGCAAGGCAAGGCAAGGCAAGGCGAGGCGAGGCGAGGCGAGGCGAGGCGAGGCGAGGCGAGGCGAGGCGAGGCGAGGCGAGGCGAGGCGAGGCGAGGCGAGGCGAGGCGAGGCGAGGCGAGGCGAGGCGAGGCGAGGCGAGGCGAGGCGAGGCCTTGGGTATGGTAAGTTATGGAAAGATAAGATATGGTAAGTTATGGAAAGATAAGATATGGTAAGTTATGGAAAGTTAAGGTAATTTATGGTATGGTAAGTTATGGAAAGTTAATGTAAGTTAGGGTATGGTAATTTATGGAAAGTTAAGGTATGGTAAGTTAAGGAAAGTTAAGGTAAGTTATAGTATGGAAAGTTAAGTTAAGTTAAGGTAAGTTATGGTATGGAAAGTTAAATTATGGTAAGTTATGGAAAGTTAAGGTAAGTTATGTTATGGAAAGTTAAGGTAAGTTAAGGTAAGTTATGGTATGGAAAGTTATGGTATGGTAAGTTATGGAAAGTTAAGGTATGGTAAGATATGGAAAGTTAAAGTAAGTTAGGGTATGGTAAGTTATGGAAAGTTAATGTAAGTTAGGGTATGGTAAGTTATGGAAAGTTAAGATAAGTTATGTTATGGTAAGTAATGGAAAGTTAAGGTATGGAAAGATATGGAAAGTTAAGTTAAGTTAGGGTATGGTAAGTTATGGAAATTTAAGGTAACTTGGGGTATGGAAAGTTAAGGTATGGTAAGTTATGGAAAGTTAAGGTAAGTTATGGTATGGAAAGTTAAGGTATGGTAAGATATGAAAAGTTAAGTTAAGTTATGGTATGGAAAGTTAAGGTAAGTTATGGTATGGAAAGTTAAGGTATGGTAAGTTATGGAAGTTAAGGTAAGTTATGGTACGGTTAGTTATGGAAAGTTAAGGTAATAATGGTATGGAACGTTAAGGTAAGTTATGCTATGGAAAGTTAAGGTATGGTAAGTTTTGGAAAGTTAAGGTAAGTTATGGTATGGAAAGTTAAGGTATGGTAAGTTATGGAAAGTTAAGTTATGATATGGAAAGTTAAGGTAACTTAAGGTAAGTTATGGTATGGAAAGTTAAGGTACGTTATGGAATGGAAAGATAAGGTAAGTTAAGGTAAGTTATGGTATGGAAAGTTAAGGTAAGTTTAGGTAAGTTATGGTATGTATAGATAAGGTAAGTTATGGTAAGGAAATTTAAGGTAAGATAAGTTAAGTTATGGAAAGTAAAGTTAAGTTAGGGTATGGAAAGTTAACGTAAGATAAGTTATGGAAAGTTAAGGTAAGTTAGGGTATGGTATGTTATGGAAAGTTAAGGAAAGTTCTGGTATTGAAATTTAAGGTAAGTTATGGTATGGAAAGTTAAGGTAAGTTAAGGTAAGTTATGGAAAGTTAAGGTAAGTTAGGGTATGGAAAGTTAAGGTAAGTTAAGTTATGGAAAGTTAAGGTAAGTTATGGTATAGAAAGTTAAGTTAAGTTAAGGTAAGATATGGAAAGTTAAGGTAAGTTAATGAATGGTAAGTTATGGAAAGTTAAGTTAAGTTAGGGTATGGTAAGTTATGGAAAGTTAGGGTATGGTAAGGTAAGTTAAGGTAATTTAGGGTAAGGAAAGTTATGGAAAGTTAGGGTATGGTAAGTTATGGAAAGTTAAGGTATGGTAAGGTAAGTTAAGGTAAGTAATGGTATGGTAAGTTTTGGAAAGTTAGGGTATGGTAAGGTAAGATAAGGTAATATAGGGTATGGTAAGTTATGGAAAGTTAAGGTTTGGTAAGTTATGGAAAGTTAAGGTATGGTAAGGTATTTTATGGTAAGTAAGGGTATGGTAATTTATGGAAAGTTAGGGAATGGTAAGTTATGGAAAGTTAAGGTATGGTAAGTTAAATTAAGTTACGTAAGGGTATGGAAAGTTATGGAAAGTTAGGGTATGGTAAGGTAAGTTAAGGTAATTTAGGGTATGGTAAGTTTTGGAGAGTTAAGGTATGGTAAGTTATGGAAAGTTAAGTTAAGTTAAGGTAAGTTATGGAAAGTTAAGATAAGTTAAGTTATGGAAAGTTAAGGTAAATTAGGGTATGGTAAGTTATGGAAAGTTAAGGTATGGTAAGTTATGGAAAGTTAAGGAAAGTTAGGGTATGATAAGTTATGGAAAGTTAGGGTAAGTTAGTGTTTGGTAAGTTATGGAAAGTTAGGGTATGGTTAGTTATGGAAAGTTAGGGTATGGTAAGTTATGGAAAGTTAAGGTAAGTTAGCTTATGGTAAGTTATGGAAAGTTAAGTTAAGTTAGGGTTTGGTAAGTTATGGAAAGTTAGGGTATGGTAAGTTATGGAAAGTTAAGGTATGGTAAGTTATGGAAAGTTAAGTTAAGTTAGGGTATGGTAAATTATGGAAAGTTAAGGTAAGTTAGGGTATGGTAGGTTATGGAAAGTTAAGGTATGGGAAGTTATGGAATGTTATGGTAAGTTATGGTATGGTAAGTTATGGAAAATTAAGGTAAGTTAGGGTATGGTAAGTTATGGAAAGTTAAGGTATGGTAAGTTATGGAAAGTTAAGGTAAGTTAGGGTATGGTAAGTTATGGAAAGTTAAGTTAAGTTAGGGTATGGTAAGTTATTGAATGTTAATGTATGGTAAGTTATGGAAAGTTAAGGTAAGTTAGGGTATGGTAAGTTATGGAGAGTTAAGGAATGATAAGTTATGGAAAGTTAAGGTAAGTTAGGGTATGGTAAGTTATGGAAAGTTAAGGTATGGTAAGTTTTGGAAAGTTAAGTTAAGTTAGGGTATGGTATTTTATGGAAAGTTAAGTTAAGTTAGGGTATGGTAAGTTATGGAAAATTAAGGTAAGTTAGGGTATGTTAAGTTATGGAAAGTTAAGTTAAGTTAGGGTATGGAAAGTTAAAGTATGGTAAGTTATGGAAAGTTAAGTTTAGTTATGGTATTGAAAGTTAAGGTATGGTAAGTTATGGAAAGTTAAGGTAATTATGGTATGGAAAGTTATGGTATGGTAAGTTATGGAAAGTTAAGGTAATTATGGTATGGAAAGTTAAGGTATGGTAAGTTATGGAAAGTTAAGGTACGTTATGGTATGGAAAGTTAAGGAATTGTAAGTTATGGAAAGTTAAGGTAATTATGGTTTGGAAAGTTAAGGTATGGTAAGTTATGGAAAGTTATGGTATGGAAAGTTAAGGTATGGTAAGTTATGGAAAGTTAAGGTAAGTTATGGTATGGAAAGTTAAGGTATGGTAAGTTATGGAAAGTTATGGTATGGAAAGTTAAGGTATGGTAAGTTATGGAAAGTTAAGGTAAGTTATGGTATGGAAATTTAAGGTAAGTTATGGTATGGAAAATTAAGGTATGGTAAGTTATGGAAAGTTATGGTATGGAAAGTTAAAGTATGGTAATTTATGGAAAGTTAAGTTAAGTTATGTTATGGAAAGTTAAGGTATGGTAAGTTATGGAAAGTTATGGCATGGAAAGTTAAGTTATGGTAAGTTATGGAAAGTTAAGGTAAGTTATGGTATGGAAAATTAAGGTATGGTAAGTTATGGAATGTTAAGTTAAGTTATGGTATGGAAAGTTAAGGTAAGTTATGGTATGGAAAGTTAAGGTATGGTAAGTTATGGAAGTTAAGGTAAGTTATGGTATGGAAAGTTATGGAAAGTTAAGGTAATTATGGTAAGGAAAGTTAAGGTAAGTTATGGTATGGAAAGTTAATGTATGGTAAGTTATGGAAAGTTAAGTAAGTTATGGTATGGAAAGTTAAGGTATGGTAAGTTATGGAAATTTAAGGTAAGTTATGGTATGGAAAGTTAAGGTAAGTTAAGGTAAGTTATGGTATGGAAAGTTAAGGTAAGTTATGGTATGGAACGATAAGGTAAGTTAAGGTAAGTTAAGTATGGAAGTTAAGGTAAGTTTAGGTAAGTTATGGTATGGATAGTTAAGGTAAGCTATGGTAAGGAAAGTTAAGGTAAGATAAGATAAGTTATGGAAAGTAAAGTTAAGTTAGGGTATGGAAAGATAATGTAAGATAAGTTATGGAAAGTTAAGGTAAGTAAGGGTATGGTATGTTATGGAAAGTTAGGTTATGGTAAGGTAAGTTAAGGTAATTTAGGGTATGGAAATTTATGGAAAGTTAGGGTATGGTAAGTTATGGAAAGTTAAGGTATGGTAAGTTATGGAAAGTTAAGGTATGGTAAGGTAATTTATGGTAAGTAAGGGTATGGTAAGTTATGGAAAGTTAGGGTATGGTAAGTTATGGAAAGTTAAGGTATGGTAAGTTAAGTTAAGTTAAGTAAGAATATGGTAAGTTATGGAAAGTTAGGTTATGGTAAGGTAAGTTAAGGTAATTTAGGGTATGGTAAGTTATTGAAATTTAAGGTATGGTAAGTTATGGAAAGTTAAGGTAAGTTAAGGTAAGTTATGGAAAGTTAAGGTAAGTTAAGTTATGGAAAGTTAAGGTAAGTTAGGGTATGTTAAGTTATGGAAAGTTAAGGTATGGTAAGTTATGGAAAGTTAAGGTAAGTTAGGGTATGATAAGTTATGGAAAGTTAGGGTAAGTTAGTGTTTGGTAAGTTATGGAAAGTTAGGGTAAGTTAGTGTTTGGTAAGTTATGGAAAGTTAGGGTATGGTTAGTTATGGAAAGTTAGGGTATGGTAAGTTATGGAAAGTTAAGGTAAGTTAGGTTATGGTAAGTTATGGAAAGTTAAGGTAAGTTAGGGTATGGTAAGTTATGGAAAGTTAAGGTATGGGAAGTTATGGAAAGTTAATGTAAGTTATGGTATGGTAAGTTATGGAAAGTTAAGTTAAGTTAGGGTATGGTAAGTTATGGAAAGTTAAGGTAAGTTAGGGTATGGTAAGTTATGGAAAGTTAAGGTATGGTAAGTTATGGAAAGTTAAGGTAAGTTAGGGTATGGTAAGTTATGGAAAGTTAAGGTATGGTAAGTTTTGGAAAGTTAAGGTAAGTTAGGGTATGTTATTTTATGGAAAGTTAAGGTAAGTTAGGGTATGGTAAGTTATGGAAAATTAAGGTAAGTTAGGGTATGGTAAGTTATGGAAAGTTAAGGTAAGTTAGGGTATGGAAAGTTAAAGTATGGTAAGTTATGGAAAGTTAATATTAGTTATGGTATTGAAAGTTAAGGTATGGTAAGTTATGGAAAGTTAAGGTAAGTTATGTTATGGAAAGTTAAGGTATGGTAAGTTATGGAAAGTTATGGTATGGAAAGTTAAGGTATGGTAAGTTATGGAAAGTTAAGGTAAGTTATGGTATGGAAATTTAAGGTAAGTTATGGTATGGAAAATTAAGGTATGGTAAGTTATGGAAAGTTATGGTATGGAAAGTTAAAGTATGGTAATTTATGGAAAGTTAAGTTAAGTTATGTTATGGAAAGTTAAGGTATGGTAAGTTATGGAAAGTTATGGCATGGAAAGTTAAGTTATGGTAAGTTATGGAAAGTTAAGGTAAGTTATGGTATGGAAAATTAAGGTATGGTAAGTTATGGAATGTTAAGGTAAGTTATGGTATGGAAAGTTAAGGTAAGTTATGGTATGGAAAGTTAAGGTATGGTAAGTTATGGAAGTTAAGGTAAGTTATGGTATGGAAAGTTATGGAAAGTTAAGGTAATTATGGTAAGGAAAGTTAAGGTAAGTTATGGTATGGAAAGTTAAGGTATGGTAAGTTATGGAAAGTTAAGGTAAGTTATGGTATGGAAAGTTAAGGTATGGTAAGTTATGGAAATTTAAGGTAAGTTATGGTATGGAAAGTTAAGGTAAGTTAAGGTAAGTTATGGTATGGAAAGTTAAGGTAAGTTATGGTATGGAACGATAAGGTAAGTTAAGGTAAGTTAAGTATGGAAGTTAAGGTAAGTTTAGGTAAGTTATGGTATGGATAGTTAAGGTAAGCTATGGTAAGGAAAGTTAAGGTAAGATAAGGTAAGTTATGGAAAGTAAAGTTAAGTTAGGGTATGGAAAGATAATGTAAGATAAGTTATGGAAAGTTAAGGTAAGTAAGGGTATGGTATGTTATGGAAAGTTAGGGTATGGTAAGGTAAGTTAAGGTAATTTAGGGTATGGAAATTTATGGAAAGTTAGGGTATGGTAAGTTATGGAAAGTTAAGGTATGGTAAGTTATGGAAAGTTAAGGTATGGTAAGGTAATTTATGGTAAGTAAGGGTATGGTAAGTTATGGAAAGTTAGGGTATGGTAAGTTATGGAAAGTTAAGGTATGGTAAGTTAAGTTAAGTTAAGTAAGAGTATGGTAAGTTATGGAAAGTTAGGGTATGGTAAGGTAAGTTAAGGTAATTTAGGGTATTGTAAGTTATTGAAATTTAAGGTATGGTAAGTTATGGAAATTTAAGGTAAGTTAAGGTAAGTTATGGAAAGTTAAGGTAAGTTAAGTTATGGAAAGTTAAGGTAAGTTAGGGTATGTTAAGTTATGGAAAGTTAAGGTATGGTAAGTTATGGAAAGTTAAGGTAAGTTAGGGTATGATAAGTTATGGAAAGTTAGGGTAAGTTAGTGTTTGGTAAGTTATGGAAAGTTAGGGTAAGTTAGTGTTTGGTAAGTTATGGAAAATTAGGGTATGGTTAGTTATGGAATGTTAGGGTATGGTAAGTTATGGAAAGTTAAGGTACGTTAGGTTATGGTAAGTTATGGAAAGTTAAGGTAAGTTAGGTATGGTAAGTTATGGAAAGTTAAGGTATGGGAAGTTATGGAAAGTTAAGGTAAGTTATGGTATGGTAAGTTATGGAAAGTTAAGGTAAGTTAGGGTATGGTAAGTTATGGAAAGTTAAGGTAAGTTAGGGTATGGTAAGTTATGGAAAGTTAAGGTATGGTAAGTTATGGAAAGTTAATGTAAGTTAGGGTATGGTAAGTTATGGAAAGTTAAGGTATGGTAAGTTTTGGAAAGTTAAGGTAAGTTATGGTATGGTAAGTTATGGAAAGTTAAGGTAAGTTAGGGTATGGTAAGTTATGGAAAGTTAAGGTAAGTTAGGGTATGGTAAGTTATGGAAAGTTAAGGTATGGTAAGTTATGGAAAGTTAAGGTAAGTTAGGGTATGATAAGTTATGGAAAGTTAGGGTAAGTTAGTGTTTGGTAAGTTATGGAAAGTTAGGGTATGGTTAGTTATGGAAAGTTAGGGTATGGTAAGTTATGGAAAGTTAAGGTAAGTTAGGTTATGGTAAGTTATGGAAAGTTAAGGTAAGTTAGGGTATGGTAAGTTATGGAAAGTTAAGGTATGGTAAGTTATGGAAAGTTATGGTAAGTTAGGGTATGGTAAGTTATGGAAAGTTAAGGTATGGTAAGTTTTGGAAAGTTAAGGTAAGTTAGGGTATGTTATTTTATGGAAAGTTAAGGTAAGTTAGGGTATGGTAAGTTATGGAAAATTAAGGTAAGTTAGGGTATGGTAAGTTATGGAAAGTTAAGTTAAGTTAGGGTATGGAAAGTTAAAGTATGGTAAGTTATGGAAAGTTAAGATTAGTTATGGTATTGAAAGTTAAGGTATGGTAAGTTATGGAAAGTTAAGGTAAGTTATGGTATGGAAACTTAAGGTATGGTAAGTTATGGAAAGTTAAGATAATTATGGTATGGAAAGTTAAGGTATGGTAAGTTATGGAAAGTTATGGTATGGGAAGTTAAGGTATGGTAAGTTATGGAAAGTTAAGGTAAGTTATGTTATGGAACGTTAAGGTATGGTAAGTTATAGAAAGTTATGGTATGGAAAGTTAAGGTATGGTAAGTTATGGAAAGTTAAGGTAAGTTATGGTTTGGAAAGTTAAGGTATGGTAAGTTATGGAAAGTTATGTTATGGAAAGTTAAGGTATGGTAAGTTATCGAAAGATAAGTTAAGTTATGGTATGCAAAGTTAAGGTATGGTAAGTTATGGAAAGTTAAATTAAGTTAAGTTATGGAAAGTTAAGGTAAGTTAAGGTAAGTTATGGTATGGGAAGTTAAGGTATGTTAATTTATGGAAAGTTAAGGTAAGTTACGGTATGGAAAGTTAAGGTAAGTTACGGTATGGAAAGTTAAGGTAAGTTAAGGTAATTTATGGAAAGTTAAGGTAAGTTAAGTTATGGAAAGTAAAGTTAAGTTAGGGTATGGTAAGTTATGGAAAGTTAAGTTATGGTAAGTTATGGGAAGTTAAGGAAAGTTAGGGTATGATAAGTTATGGAAAGTTAGGGTAAGTTAGGTTTTGGTAAGTTATGGAAAGTTAGGGTATGGGTAGTTATGGAAAGTTAGGGTATGGTAAGTTATGGAAAGTTAAGGTAAGTTAGGTTATGGTAAGTTATGGAAAGTTAAGGTAAGTTAGGGTATGGAAAGTTATGGAAAGTTAAGGTAAGTTATGGTATGGAAAGTTAGGGTATGGTAAGTTAGGGAATGTTAAGGTATGATAAGTTTTGTAAAGTTAAGGTACGTTAGGGTATGGTAAGTTATGGAATGTTAAGGTAAGTTAGTGTATGGTAAGTTATGGAAATTTAAGGTAAGTTAGGGTATGGAAAGTTATGGAAAGTTAAGGTAAGTTATGGTATGGAAAGTTAAGGTAAGTTATGGTATGGAAAGTTAAGGTAAGTTATGGTATGGAAAGTTAAGGTATGGTAAGTTATGGAAAGTTAAGGTATGGTAAGTTATGGAAAGTTAAGGTAAGTTAGGGTATGGTAAGTTATGGAAAATTAAGGTAAGTCAGGGTATGGTAAGTTATGGAATGTTAAGGTAAGTTATGGTATGGAAAGTTAAGGTATGGTAAGTTATGGAATGTTAAGGTAAGTTATGGTATGGAAAGTTAAGGTATGGTAAGTTATGGAAAGTTAAGCTATGTTATGGTATGGAAAGTTAAGGTATGGTAAGTTATGGAAAGTTATGTTATGGAAAGTTTAGGTATGTTAAGTTATGGAAAGTTAAGGTAAGTTATGTTATGGAAAGTTAAGGTATGGTAAGTTATGGAAAGTTATGTTATGGAAAGTTAAGGTATGGTAAGTTATGGAAAGTTTAGGTAAGTCATGGTATGGAAAGTTAAGGTATGGTAAGATATGGAAAGTTAAGGTAAGTTATGGTATGGAAAGTTAAGGTAAGTTATGGTATGGAATGTTAAGGTATGGTAAGTTATGGAAAGTTATGGTATGGAAAGTTAAGTTATGGTAAATTATGGAAAGTTGAGTTAAGTTATGGTACGGAAAGTTAAGGTATGGTAAGTTATGGAAAGTTATGGTATGGAAAGTTAAGGTATGGTAAGTTATGGAAAGTTAAGGTAAGTTATGGTACAGAAAATTAAGGTATGGTAAGTTATGGAAAGTTAAGGTAATTTATGGTATGGAAAGTTAAGGTATGGTAAGTTATGGAAAGTTAAGATAAGTTATGGTACAGAAAATTAAGGTATGGGAAGTTATGGAAAGTTAAGGTAATTTATGGTATGGAAAGTTAAGGTATGGTAAGTTATGGAAAGTTAAGCTAAGTTATGGTATGGAAAGTTAAGGTAAGTTATGGTATGGAAAGTTAAGGTATGGTAAGTTATGGAAGTTAAGGTAAGTTATGGTATGGTAAGTTATGGAAAGTTAAGGTAATTATGGTATGGAAAGTTAAGGTAAGTTATGGTATGGAAAGTTAAGGTATGGTAAGTTATGGAAAGTTAAGTTAAGTTATGGTATGGAAAGTTAAGGTATGGTAAGTTATGGAAATTTAAGGTAAGTTATGGTATGGAAAGTTAAGGTAAGGTAAGGTAAGTTATGGTATGGAAAGTTAAGTTAAGTTATGGTATGGAAAGATAAGTTAAGTTAAGGTAAGTTATGGTATGGAAATTTAAGGTAAGTTTAGGTAAGTTATGGTATGGATAGTTAAGGTAAGTTATGTTAAGGAAAGTTAAGTTAAGATAAGGTAAGTTATGGAAAGTAAAGTTAAGTTAGGGTATGGAAAGTTAAGGTAAGATAAGTTATGGAAAGTTAAGGTAAGTTAGGATATGGTATGTTATGGAATGTTAAGTAAAGTTCTGGAATGGAAAGTTAAGTTAAGTTAGGGTATGGGAAGGTAAGTTAAGGTAATTTAGGGTAGGGAAAGTTATGGAAAGTTAAGGTATGGTAAGTTATGGAAAGTTAAGGTATGGAAAGGTAAGTTAAGGTAAGTAATGGTATGGTAAATTTTGGAAAGTTTGGGTATGGTAAGGTAAGTGAAGGTAATTTAGGCTATGGTAAGTTATAGAAAGTTAAGGTATGGTAAGTTATGGAAAGTTAAGGTATGGTAAGGTAAATTAAGGTAAGTAAGGGTATGGTAAGTTATGGAAAGTTAGGGTAAGTTAAGTTATGGAAAGTTAAGGTAAGTTAGGGTATGGTATGTTATGGAAAGTTAAGGTATAGTAAGTTATGGAAATTAAAGATAAGTTAGGGTATGATAAGTTATGGAAAGTTAGGTTAAGTTAGTGTTTGGTAAGTTATGGAAAGTTAGGGTATGGTTAGTTATGGAAAGTTAGGGTATGGTAAGTTATGGAAAGTTAAGGTAAGTTAGGTTATGGTAAGTTATGGAAAGTTAAGGTAAGTTAGGTTATGGTAAGTTATGGAAAGTTAGGGTATGGTAAGTTATGGAAAGTTAAGGTATGGTAAGTTATGGAAAGATAAGGTAAGTTAGGGTATGGTAAGTTATGGAAAGTTAAGGTAAGTTAGGCTATGGTAAGTTATGGAAAGTTAAGGTATGGGAAGCTATGGAAAGTTAAGGTAAGTTATGGTATGGTAAGTTATGTAAAGTTAAGGTAAGTTAGGGTATGGTAAGTTATGGAAAGTTAAGGTATGGTAAGTTATGGAAAGTAAAGGTAAGTTAGGGTATGGTAAGTTATGGAAAGTTAAGTTAAGTTAGGGTATGTTAGGTTATGGAATGTTAAGGTATGGTAAGTTATGGAAATTTAAGGTAAGTTAGGGTATGGTAAGTTATGGAAAGTTAAGTTATGGTAAGTTATGGAAAGTTAAGGTAAGTTAGGGTATGGTAAGTTATGGAAAGTTAAGGTATGGTAAGTTTTGGAAAGTTAAGGTAAGTTAGGGTATGGTAAGTTATGGAAAGTTAAGGTAAGTTAGGGTATGGTAATTTATGGAAAGTTAAGGTATGGTAAGTTTTGGAGAGTTAAGGTAAGTTAGGGTATGGTATTTTATGGAAAGTTAAGGTAAGTTAGGGTATGGTAAGTTATGGAAAATTAAGGTAAGTTAAGGTATGGTAAGTTATGGAAAGTTAAGGTAAGTTAGGGTATGGAAAGTTAAAGTATGGTAAGTTATGGAAAGTTAAGGTAAGTTATGGTATGGAAAGTTAAGGTATGGTAAGTTATGGAAAGTTAAGGTAATTATGGTATGGAAAGTTAAGGTATGGTAAGTTATGGAAAGTTAAGGTAAGTTATGGTACAGAAAATTAAGGTATGGTAAGTTATGGAAAGTTAAGGTAATTTATGGTATGGAAAGTTAAGGTATGGTAAGTTATGGAAAGTTAAGATAAGTTATGGTACAGAAAATTAAGGTATGGGAAGTTATGGAAAGTTAAGGTAATTTATGGTATGGAAAGTTAAGGTATGGTAAGTTATGGAAAGTTAAGCTAAGTTATGGTATGGAAAGTTAAGGTAAGTTATGGTATGGAAAGTTAAGGTATGGTAAGTTATGGAAGTTAAGGTAAGTTATGGTATGGTAAGTTATGGAAAGTTAAGGTAATTATGGTATGGAAAGTTAAGGTAAGTTATGGTATGGAAAGTTAAGGTATGGTAAGTTATGGAAAGTTAAGTTAAGTTATGGTATGGAAAGTTAAGGTATGGTAAGTTATGGAAATTTAAGGTAAGTTATGGTATGGAAAGTTAAGGTAAGGTAAGGTAAGTTATGGTATGGAAAGTTAAGTTAAGTTATGGTATGGAAAGATAAGTTAAGTTAAGGTAAGTTATGGTATGGAAATTTAAGGTAAGTTTAGGTAAGTTATGGTATGGATAGTTAAGGTAAGTTATGTTAAGGAAAGTTAAGTTAAGATAAGGTAAGTTATGGAAAGTAAAGTTAAGTTAGGGTATGGAAAGTTAAGGTAAGATAAGTTATGGAAAGTTAAGGTAAGTTAGGATATGGTATGTTATGGAATGTTAAGTAAAGTTCTGGAATGGAAAGTTAAGTTAAGTTAGGGTATGGGAAGGTAAGTTAAGGTAATTTAGGGTAGGGAAAGTTATGGAAAGTTAAGGTATGGTAAGTTATGGAAAGTTAAGGTATGGAAAGGTAAGTTAAGGTAAGTAATGGTATGGTAAATTTTGGAAAGTTTGGGTATGGTAAGCTAAGTTAAGGTAATTTAGGGTATGGTAAGTTATAGAAAGTTAAGGTATGGTAAGTTATGGAAAGTTAAGGTATGGTAAGGTAAATTAAGGTAAGTAAGGGTATGGTAAGTTATGGAAAGTTAGGGTAAGTTAAGTTATGGAAAGTTAAGGTAAGTTAGGGTATGGTATGTTATGGAAAGTTAAGGTATAGTAAGTTATGGAAATTTAAGATAAGTTAGGGTATGATAAGTTATGGAAAGTTAGGGTAAGTTAGTGTTTGGTAAGTTATGGAAAGTTAGGGTATGGTTAGTTATGGAAAGTTAGGGTATGGTAAGTTATGGAAAGTTAAGGTAAGTTAGGTTATGGTAAGTTATGGAAAGTTAAGGTAAGTTAGGTTATGGTAAGTTATGGAAAGTTAGGGTATGGTAAGTTATGGAAAGTTAAGGTATGGTAAGTTATGGAAAGATAAGGTAAGTTAGGGTATGGTAAGTTATGGAAAGTTAAGGTAAGTTAGGCTATGGTAAATTATGGAAAGTTAAGGTATGGGAAGCTATGGAAAGTTAAGGTAAGTTATGGTATGGTAAGTTATGTAAAGTTAAGGTAAGTTAGGGTATGGTAAGTTATGGAAAGTTAAGGTATGGTAAGTTATGGAAAGTAAAGGTAAGTTAGGGTATGGTAAGTTATGGAAAGTTAAGTTAAGTTAGGGTATGTTAGGTTATGGAATGTTAAGGTCTGGTAAGTTATGGAAATTTAAGGTAAGTTAGGGTATGGTAAGTTATGGAAAGTTAAGTTATGGTAAGTTATGGAAAGTTAAGGTAAGTTAGGGTATGGTAAGTTATGGAAAGTTAAGGTATGGTAAGTTTTGGAAAGTTAAGGTAAGTTAGGGTATGGTAAGT
This sequence comes from Phaenicophaeus curvirostris, assembly GCF_032191515.1. NCBI lineage: Eukaryota > Metazoa > Chordata > Aves > Cuculiformes > Cuculidae > Phaenicophaeus > Phaenicophaeus curvirostris. The sequence continues at coordinate 566,785 of NW_027206730.1, forward strand.
TATGGAAAGTTAAGGTAAGTTAGGGTATGGTAATTTATGGAAAGTTAAGGTATGGTAAGTTTTGGAAAGTTAAGGTAAGTTAGGGTATGGTATTTTATGGAAAGTTAAGGTAAGTTAGGGTATGGTAAGTTATGGAAAATTAAGGTAAGTTAAGGTATGGTAAGTTATGGAAAGTTAAGGTAAGTTAGGGTATGGAAAGTTAAAGTATGGTAAGTTATGGAAAGTTAAGGTAAGTTATGGTATGGAAAGTTAAGGTATGGTAAGTTATGGAAAGTTAAGGTAATTATGGTATGGAAAGTTAAGGTATGGTAAGTTATGGAAAGTTAAGGTAAGTTATGGTATGGAAAGTTCAGGTATGGTAAGTTATGGAAAGTTATGATATGGAAAGTTAAGGTATGGGAAGTTATGGAAAGTTAAGGTAAGTTATGGTATGGAAAGTTAAGGTATGGTAAGTTATGGAAAGTTATGGTATGGAAAGTTAAGGTATGGTAAGTTATGGAAAGTTAAGTTAAGTTATGGTATGCAAAGTTAAGTTATGGTAAGTTATGGAAAGTTAAGGTAAGTTACGGTATGGAAATTTAAGGTAAGTTAAGGTAAGTTATGGTATGGAAAGTTAAAGTAAGTTATGGTATGGAAAGTTAAGGTAAGTTAAGGTAAGTTATGGTATGGAAAGATAAGGTAAGTTATGGTATGGAAAGTTAAGGTAAGCTAAGTTAAGTTAAGGAAAGTTAAGGTAAGTAAGGTTATGGAAAGTTAAGGTAAGATAATTAATGGAAAGTTAAGTTAAGTTAGGGTATGGTATGTTATGGAAAGTTAAGGTATGGTAAGTTATGGAGAGTTAAGGTAAGTTATGGTATGGATATTTAAGGTAAGTTATGGTATGGAATGTTAAGGTAAGTTAAGGTAAGTTATGGAAAGTTAAGGTAAGTTAGGGTATGGAAAGTTAAGGTAAGTTAAGTTATGGAAAGTTAAGGTAAGTTAGGGTATGGTAAGTTATGGAAAGGTAAGGTAAGTTAAGTTATGGAAAGTTAAGGGAAGTTATGGTATGGAAAGTTAAGGTAAGTTATGGTATGGAAAGATAAGGTAAGTTAAAGTAAGTTATGGAAAGTTAAGGTAAGTTAGGATATGGTAAGTTATGGAAAGTTAGGGTATGGTAAGTTATGGAATGTTGGGTTATGGTAAGGTAAGTTAAGGTAATTTAGGGTATGGTAAATTATGAAAAGTTAGGGTATGGTAAGGTAAGTTAAGGTAATTTATGGTATGGTAAGTTATGGAAAGTTAAGTTATGGTAAGTTATGGAAAGTTAAGGTATGGTAAGGTAAGTTAAGGTAAGTAAGGGTATGGTAAGTTATGGAAAGTTAGGGTAAGTTAAGTTATGGAAAGTTAAGGTAAGTTAGGGTATGGTATGTTATGGAAAGTTAAGGTATAGTAAGTTATAGAAATTTAAGATAAGTTAGGGTATGATAAGTTATGGAAAGTTAGGGTAAGTTAGTGTTTGGTAAGTTATGGAAAGTTAGGGTATGGTTAGTTATGGAAAGTTAGGGTATGGTAAGTTATGGAAAGTTAAGGTAAATTAGGTTATGGTAAGTTATGGAAAGTTAAGGTAAGTTAGGTTATGGTAAGTTATGGAAAGTTAGGGTATGGTAAGTTATGGAAAGTTAAGGTATGGTAAGTTATGGAAAGATAAGGTAAGTTAGGGTATGGTAAGTTATGGAAAGTTAAGTTAAGTTAGGGTATGTTAAGTTATGGAATGTTAAGGTATGGTAAGTTATGGAAATTTAAGGTAAGTTAGGGTATGGTAAGTTATGGAAAGTTAAGTTATGGTAAGTTATGGAAAGTTAAGGTAAGTTAGGGTATGGTAATTTATGGAAAGTTAAGGTATGGTAAGTTTTGGAAAGTTAAGGTAAGTTAGGGTATGGTAAGTTATGGAAAGTTAAGGTAAGTTAGGGTATGGTAATTTATGGAAAGTTAAGGTATGGTAAGTTTTGGAAAGTTAAGGTAAGTTAGGGTATGGTATTTTATGGAAAGTTAAGGTAAGTTAGGGTATGTTATTTTATGGAAAGTTAAGGTAAGTTAGGGTATGGTAAGTTATGGAAAATTAAGCTAAGTTAAGGTATGGTAAGTTATGGAAAGTTAAGGTAAGTTAGGGTATGGAAAGTTAAAGTATGGTAAGTTATGGAAAGTTAAGGTAATTATGGTATGGAAAGTTAAGGTATGGTAAGTTATGGAAAGTTAAGGTAAGTTATGGTATGGAAAGTTAAGGTATGGTAAGTTATGGAATGTTATGGTATGGAAAGTTAAGGTATGGGAAGTTATGGAAATTTAAGGTAAGTTATGGTATGGAAAGTTAAGGTATGGGAAGTTATGGAAAGTTAAGGTAAGTTATGGTATGGAAAGTTAAGGTATGGTAAGTTATGGAAAGTTAAGTTAAGTTATGGTATGGAAAGTTAAGGTATGGAAAGTTAAGGTAAGTTAAGTTAAGTTATGGTATGGAAAGTTAAGGTAAGTTAAGGTAAGTTATGGTATGGAAAGTTAAGGTATGGTAATTTATGGAAAGTTAAGGTAGTTACGGTATGGAAATTTAAGGTAAGTTAAGGTAAGTTATGGTATGGAAAGTTAAAGTAAGTTATGGTATGGAAAGTTAAGGTAAGTTAAGGTAAGTTATGGTATGGAAAGATAAGGTAAGTTATGGTATGGAAAGTTAAGGTAAGCTAAGTTAAGTTAAGGAAAGTTAAGGTAAGTAAGGGTATGGAAAGTTAAGGTAAGATAATTAATGGAAAGTTAAGTTAAGTTAGGGTATGGTATGTTATGGAAAGTTAAGGTATGGTAAGTTATGGAGAGTTAAGGTAAGTTATGGTATGGATATTTAAGGTAAGTTATGGTATGGAATGTTAAGGTAAGTTAAGGTAAGTTATTGAAAGTTAAGGTAAGTTAAGTTATGGAAAGTTAAGGTAAGTTATGGTATGGAAAGTTAAGGTAAGTTATGGTATGGAAAGATAAGGTAATTTAAGGTAAATTATGGAAAGTTAAGGTAAGTTAGGTTATGGTAAGTTATGGAAAGTTAGGGTATGGTAAGTTATGGAATGTTAGGTTATGGTAAGGTAAGTTAAGGTAATTTAGGGTATGGTAAGTTATGAAAAGTTAGGGTATGGTAAGGTAAGTTAAGGTAATTTAGGGTATGGTAAGTTATGGAAAGTTAAGTTATGGTAAGTTATGGTAAGTTAAGGTATGGTAAGGTAAGTTAAGGTAAGTAAGGGTATGGTAAGTTATGGAAAGTTAGGGTATGGTAAGTTACTGAAAGTTAAGTTATGGTAAGGTAAGTTAAGGTAAGTAAGGGTATGGTAAGTTATGGAAAGTTAGGGTATGGTAAGGAAAGTTAAGGTAATTTAGGGTATGGTAAGTTATGGAAGTTAAGGTATGGTAAGTTATGGAAAGTATAAGTTATGGTAAGGTAATTTAAGGTAAGTAAGGGTATGGTAAGTTATGGAAAGTTAGGGTATGGTAAGTTACTGAAAGTTAAGTTATGGTAAGGTAAGTTAAGGTAAGTAAGGGTATGGTAAGTTATGGAAAGTTAGGGTATGGTAAGGAAAGTTAAGGTAATTTAGGGTATGGTAAGTTATGAAAGTTAAGGTATGTTAAGTTATGGAAAGTTAGGGTAAGTTAGGGTATGGTAAGTTATGGAAAGTTAGAGTATGGTAAGGTATGGAAAGTTAAGGTATGGTAAATTATGGAAAGTTAAGGTAAGTTAGGGTATGGTAAGTTATGGAAAGTTAGGTTAAGACAGGTTATGGTAAGTTATGGAAAGTTAGGGTATGTTAAGTTATGGAAAGTTAAGGTAAGTTAGGGTATGGTAAGTTATGGAAAGTTAAGGGAAGTTAGGGTATGGTAAGTTATGTCAAGTTAAGGTATGGTAAGTTATGGAAAGTTAAGTTAAGTTAGGGTATGGTAAGTTATGGAAAGTTAAGGTAAGTTAGGGTATGGTAAGTTATGGAAAGTTAAGCTAAGGTAAGTTATGGAAAGTTAAGGTAAGTTAGGGTATGGTAAGTTATGGAAAGTTAAAGTATGGTAAGTTATGTAATGTTAAGGTAATTTATGGTATGGTAAGTTATGTAAAGTTAAGGTATGTTAGGGTATGGTAAGTTAAGGAATGTTAAGGTATGGTAAGTTATGGAAAGGTAAGGTTTGGTAAGTTATGGAAAGTTAAGGTATGATAGGGTATGGTAAGTTATGGAAAGTTAAGGTAAGTTAGGGTATGGAAAGTTAAGGTATGGTAAGTTATGGAAAGTTAAGGTAAGTTATGTTATGGAAAGTTAAGGTATGGTAAGTTATGGAAAGTTAAGGTAATTATGGTATGGAAAGTTAAGGTATGGTAAGTTATGGAAAGTTAAGGTAAGTTATGGTATGGATAAGTTATGGTATGGTAAGTTATGGAATGTTATGGTATGGAAAGTTAAGGTATGGGAAGTTATGGAAAGTTAAGGTAAGTTATGGTATGGAAAGTTAAGGTATGGTAAGTTATGGAAAGTTATGGTATGGAAAGTTAAGGTATGGTAAGTTATGGAAAGTTAAGTTAAGTTATGGTATGCAAAGTTAAGGTATGGTAAGTTATGGAAAGTTAAGTTAAGTTATGGTATGGAAAGTTAAGGTAAGTTAAGGTAAGTTATGGTATGAAAGTTAAGGTATGGAAAGTTAAGGTAAGTTAAGTTAAGTTATGGTATGGAAAGTTAAGGTAAGTTAAGGTAAGTTATGGTATGGAAAGTTAAGGTATGGTAATTTATGGAAAGTTAAGGTAAGTTACGGTATGGAAATTTAAGGTAAGTTAAGGTAAGTTATGGTATGGAAAGTTAAAGTAAGTTATGGTATGGAAAGTTAAGGTAAGTTAAGGTAAGTTATGGTATGGAAAGATAAGGTAAGTTATGGTATGGAAAGTTAAGGTAAGCTAAGTTAAGTTAAGGAAAATTTAGGTAAGTAAGGGTATGGAAAGTTAAGGTAATATAATTAATGGAAAGTTAAGTTAAGTTAGGGTATGGTATGTTATCGAAAGTTAAGGTATGGTAAGTTATGGAGAGTTAAGGTAAGTTATGGTATGGAATGTTAAGTTAAGTTAAGGTAAGTTATGGAAAGTTAAGGTAAGTTAGGGTATGGAAAGTTAAGGTAAGTTAAGTTATGGAAAGTTAAGGTAAGTTAAGTTATGGAAAGTTAAGGTAAGTTATGGTATGGAAAGTTAAGGTAAGTTATGGTATGGAAAGATAAGGTAATTTAAGGTAAATTATGGAAAGTTAAGGTAAGTTAGGTTATGGTAAGTTATGGAAAGTTAGGGTATGGTAAGTTATGAAATGTTAGGTTATGGTAAGGTAAGTTAAGGTAATTTAGGGTATGGTAAGTTATGAAAAGTTAGGGTATGGTAAGGTAAGTTAAGGTAATATAGGGTATGGTAAGTTATGGAAAGTTAAGTTATGGTAAGTTATGGTAAGTTAAGGTATGGTAAGGTAAGTTAAGGTAAGTAAGGGTATGGTAAGTTATGGAAAGTTAGGGTATGGTAGGGTAAGTTAAGGTAATTTATGGTATGGTAAGTTATGGAAGTTAAGGTATGGTAAGTTATGGAAAGTTAAGGTATGGTAAGGTAAGTTAAGGTAAGTAAGGGTATGGTAAGTTATGGAAAGTTAGGGTATGGTAAGTTACTGAAAGTTAAGTTATGGTAAGGTAAGTTAAGGTAAGTAAGGGTATGGTAAGTTATGGAAAGTTAGGGTATGGTAAGGAAAGTTAAGGTAATTTAGGGTATGGTAAGTTATGGAAAGTTAAGGTTTGGTAAGTTATGGAAAGTTTAGGTAAGTTATGGTATGGAAAGTTAAGGTAAGTTAAGGTAAGTTATGGAAAGTTAAGGTAAGTTAAGTTATGAAAATTTAAAGTAAGTTATGGAAAGTTAAGGTATGGTAAGTTATGGAAAGTTAAGGTAAGTTAGGGTATGGTAAGTTATGAAAGTTAAGGTATGTTAAGTTATGGAAAGTTAGGGTAAGTTAGGGTATGGTAAGTTATGGAAAGTTAGAGTATGGTAAGGTATGGAAAGTTAAGGTATGGTAAGTTATGGAAAGTTAAGGTAAGTTATGGTATGGTAAGTTATGGAAAGTTAGGTTAAGATAGGTTATGGTAAGTTATGGAAAGTAAGGGTATGGAAAGTTATGGAAAGTTAGGGTATGTTAAGTTATGGAAAGTTAAGGTAAGTTAGGGTATGGTAAGTTATGGAAAGTTAAGGTAAGTTAGGGTATGGTAAGTTATGGAAAGTTAAGGTATGGATAGTTATGGAAATTTAAGGTAAGTTATGGTATGGTAAGTTATGGAAAGTTAAGGTAAGTTAGGGTATGGTAAGTTATGGAAAGTTAAGGTATGGTAAGTTATGGAAAGTTAAAGTAAGTTAGGATATGGTAAGTTATGGAAAGTTAAGGTAAGTTAGGTTATGGTAAGTTATGTCAAGTTAAGTTATGGTAAGTTATGGAAAGTTAAGTTAAGTTAGGGTATGGTAAGTTATGGAAAGTTAAGGTAAGTTAGGGTATGGTAAGTTATGGAAAGTTAAGCTAAGGTAAGTTATGGAAAGTTAAGGTAAGTTAGGGTATGGTAAGTTATGGAAAGTTAGGGTATGGTAGGGTAAGTTAAGGTAATTTATGGTATGGTAAGTTATGGAAGTTAAGGTATGGTAAGTTATGGAAAGTTAAGGTATGGTAAGGTAAGTTAAGGTAAGTAAGGGTATGGTAAGTTATGGAAAGTTAGGGTATGGTAAGTTACTGAAAGTTAAGTTATGGTAAGGTAAGTTAAGGTAAGTAAGGGTATGGTAAGTTATGGAAAGTTAGGGTATGGTAAGGAAAGTTAAGGTAATTTAGGGTATGGTAAGTTATGGAAAGTTAAGGTTTGGTAAGTTATGGAAAGTTTAGGTAAGTTATGGTATGGAAAGTTAAGGTAAGTTAAGGTAAGTTATGGAAAGTTAAGGTAAGTTAAGTTATGAAAATTTAAAGTAAGTTATGGAAAGTTAAGGTATGGTAAGTTATGGAAAGTTAAGGTAAGTTAGGGTATGGTAAGTTATGAAAGTTAAGGTATGTTAAGTTATGGAAAGTTAGGGTAAGTTAGGGTATGGTAAGTTATGGAAAGTTAGAGTATGGTAAGGTATGGAAAGTTAAGGTATGGTAAGTTATGGAAAGTTAAGGTAAGTTAGGGTATGGTAAGTTATGGAAAGTTAGGTTAAGATAGGTTATGGTAAGTTATGGAAAGTAAGGGTATGGAAAGTTATGGAAAGTTAGGGTATGTTAAGTTATGGAAAGTTAAGGTAAGTTAGGGTATGGTAAGTTATGGAAAGTTAAGGTAAGTTAGGGTATGGTAAGTTATGGAAAGTTAAGGTATGGAAAGTTATGGAAATTTAAGGTAAGTTATGGTATGGTAAGTTATGGAAAGTTAAGGTAAGTTAGGGTATGGTAAGTTATGGAAAGTTAAGGTATGGTAAGTTATGGAAAGTTAAAGTAAGTTAGGATATGGTAAGTTATGGAAAGTTAAGGGAAGTTAGGTTATGGTAAGTTATGTCAAGTTAAGTTATGGTAAGTTATGGAAAGTTAAGTTAAGTTAGGGTATGGTAAGTTATGGAAAGTTAAGGTAAGTTAGGGTATGGTAAGTTATGGAAAGTTAAGCTAAGGTAAGTTATGGAAAGTTAAGGTAAGTTAGGGTATGGTAAGTTATGTAATGTTAAGGTAATTTATGGTATGGTAAGTTATGTAAAGTTAAGGTATGTTAGGGTATGGTAAGTTAAGGAATGTTAAGGTATGGAAAGTTATGGAAAGTTAAGGTTTGGTAAGTTATGGAAAGTTAAGGTATGATAGGGTATGGTAAGTTATGGAAAGTTAAGGTAAGTTAGGGTATGGAAAGTTAAGGTATGGTAAGTTATGGAAGGTTAAGTTAATTATGGTATGGAAAGTTAAGGTATGGTAAGTTATGGAAAGCTATGGTATGGAAAGTTAAGGTATGGTAAGTTATAGAAAGTTAACGTAATTTATGGTAAGGAAAGTTAAGGTATGGTAAGATATGGAAAGTTAAGCTATGGTAAGTTTTGGAAAGTTAAGGTAAGTTAGGGTATGGTAAGTTATGGAAAGTTAAGGTAAGTTAGGGTATGGTAAGTTATGGAAAATTAAGGTAAGTTAGGGTATGGTAAGTTATGGAAAGTTAAGGTAAGTTAGGGTATGGAAAGTTAAGGTATGGTAAGTTATGGAAAGTTAAGGTAAGTTATGGTATGGAAGGTTAAGGTATGGTAAGTTATGGAAAGTTAAGGTAAGTTATGGTATGGAAAGTTAAGGTATGGTAAGTTATGGAAAGTTAATTATGGTATGGAAAGTTAAGGTATGGTAAGATATGGAAAGTTATGGTATGGAAAGTGAAGGTTTGGTAAGTTATGGAATGTTAAGGTAAGTTATGATATGGAAAGTTAAGGTATGGTAAGTTATGGAAAGTTATGGTATGGAAAGTTAAGGTATGGTAAGTTATGGAAAGTTAAGGTAAGTTATGGTATGGAAAGTTAAGGTATGGTAAGTTATGGAAAGTTATGGTATGGAAAGTTAAGGAAAGGTAAGTTATGGAAAGTTAAGTTAAGTTATGTTATGGAAAGTTAAGGTAAGTTAAGGTAAGTTATGGAAAGTTAAGGTAAGTTACGGTATGGTAAGTTATGGAATGTTAAGGTAAGTTAGGGTATGGTAATTTAGGGAAAGTTAAGGTATGCTAAGTTATGGAAAGTTAAGGTAAGTTAAGGTATGGTAAGTTATGGATAGTTAAGGTAAGTTAGGGTAAGGTAAGTTATGGAAAGTTAAGGTAAGTTAGGTTATGGTAAGTTATGGAAATTTAAGGTAAGTTAGGTTATGGTAAGTTATGGAAAGTTAAGGTATGGTAATTTATGGAAAGTTAAGGTAAGTTAGGGTATGGTAAGTTATGGAAATTTAAGGTAAGTTAGGGTATGGTAAGTTATGGAAAGTTAAGGTAAATTCGGATATGGTAAGTTATGGAAAGTTAAGGTATGGTAAGTTATGGAAAGTTAAGGTAAGGTAAGTTATGGAAAGTCAAGGTAAGTTAGGGTATGGTAAGTTATGGAAAGTTAAGGTAAGTTAGGCTATGGTAAGTTATGGAAAGTTAAGGTAAGTTAGGGTATGGTAAGTTATGGAAAGTTAAGGTAAGTTAGGGTATGGTAAGTTATGGAAAGTTAAGGTATGGTAAGTTATGGAAAGTTAAGGTAAGTTATGGTATGGTAAGTTATGGAAAGTTAAGGTAAGTTAGGGTATGGTAAGTTATGGAAAGTTAAGGTATGGTAAGTTATGGAAAGTTAAGGTAAGTTAGGGTATGGTAAGTTTTGGAAAGTTAAGGTAAGTTAGGGTATGATAAGTTATGGAATGTTAAGGTATGGTAAGTTATGGAAAGTTAAGGTTAGTTAGGGTATGGTAAGTTATGGAAAGTTAAGGTATGGTAAGTTATCTAAAGTTAAGTAAGTTAGGGTATGGTAAGTTATGTAAAGTTAAGGTATGGTATGTTATGGAAAGTTAAGTTAAGTTAGGGTATGGTAAGTAATGGAAAGTTAAGGTAAGTTAGGGTATGGTAAGTTATTGAAAGTTAAGGTATCGTAAGTTATGGAAAGCTAAGTTAAATTAGGGTATGGTAAGTTATGGAAATTTAAGGTAAGTTAGGTTATGGTAAGTTATGGAAAGTTAAAGTATGGTAATTTATGGAAAGTTAAGGTAAGTTAGGGTATGGTAAGTTATGGAAATTTAAGGTAAGTTAGGGTATGGTAAGTTATGGAAAGTTAAGGTAAATTAGGATATGGTAAGTTATGGAAAGTTAAGGTATGGTAAGTTATGGAAAGTTAAGGTAAGGTAAGTTATGGAAAGTCAAGGTAAGTTAGGTTATGGTAAGTTATGGAAAGTTAAGGTAAGTTAGGGTATGGTAAGTTATGGAATGTTAAGGTATGGTAAGTTATGGAAAGTTAAGTTTAGTTAGGGTATGTTAAGTTATGGAAAGTTAAGGTATGGTAAGTTATGGAATTTTAAGTTAAGATAGGGTATGGTAAGTTATGGAATGTTAAGGTATGGTATGTTATGGAAAGTTAAGGTAAGTTAGGGTATGGTAAGTAATGGAAAGTTAAGGTATGAAAGGTTATGGTAAGTTATTGAAAGTTAAGGTATCGTAAGTTATGGAAAGTTAAGGTAAGTTAGGGTATGGTAAGTTATGGAAAGTTAAGGTATGGTAAGTTATGGAATTTTAAGTTAAGATAGGGTATGGTAAGTTATGGAATGTTAAGTTATGGTAAGTTAAGCAAAGATAAAGTATGGTAATATATAGAAAGTTAAGGTAAGTTAGGGTATGGTAATTTATGGAAAGTTTAGATATGGTAAGTTATGGAAAGTTAAGGTAAGTTAAGTTGGAAGTTAGGAAGTTAGGGTATGGAAGTTAGGAAGTAGGTAAGGTAAGTTATGGAAAGTTAAGGTAAGTTATGGTATGGAAAGTTAAGGTAAGTTATGGTATGGAAAGGCTAAGGTAGAGGTTAAGGTAAGTTATGGAAGTTAGGTAAGTTAGGTTATGGTTAGGTATGGAAGGTTAGGGCTGGTAGGTGGAAGTTAGGGATTGGGTATGGTAGGAGTTAGGGTAGGTGAGGGTATGGTTAGGGTTGGGAAGTAGTGGAGGTAGGGTATGGGTAGGATTTAGGGTAGGGTAGGGGTTGGAAGTTAGGGTATGGGTAGGAGTAGGGGAGGGGTTGGGTGGGTTTGGGTTGGGTGGGGTTGGGTGGGTTTGGGTGGGTGGGGTTGGGTTGGTTGGTGCGCGAGCGGGCCGCCGCCAGACGACGGGGGGGGGGGTGTGTGTGACAGGTCGGTACGGTCAATGTACGTTCGGGACATGTTACGGTACATGTTACGGTTTGGGCAATGTTCGGTACTGTAACAGTTTGGTACGGTTAGGTAAGGTACTGTACAGTTAGGGGATGTTAGGTACTGTACCGTTTGGTAAGGTTAGGTCAGGTAATGTTAAGTTACGGGACAAGTTAGGTAATG